>NC_041393.1:24754435-24757150 GCF_002162155.2 Triticum dicoccoides | reverse complement strand
TCATGCGGAACCTTTTCAGTCTTTCATTAATTATTTCAACCAGTGAATTCTCGTCTTGTTCATCATTCTTCATCCCTTTCTTTTTCCGGTGGATTCAATTCTAATTTTCGGTAGTGATTATATTCTTTCCCTCGGCTCAAGTGTTTTCACTGCTCGTTTGCCTCTCGCCAGTTTATCCTTCCGGAGTGCTCAAGATATCTCATGAGATTTGTCTGTGTTCCAATCAACTCGAGGTTGTCACCTTATTCAAATATTTCAATCGTTCCGGTGCATCATCTATATGTTCATCAATCCTTTTCAACAGTGTTATCTCTTTAGTGGGCCCTAACCCACATGTCTTTTCCCAGGATCTTACCTGACTCTTCTAATTATTCCGGAGCCATTCCTAATCCTTTTCAAAGTGTGACGTAAGAATGAATTTCATCAGTCAGATGCCATCTCTAAGATCTTTTTCAAATTCTTTTCATTGTTGGCTCAACCTCTCTGTTTTTTTCATTCTCTCGGAGTATCTCAACAATTTTGGTGGTGTTTCTCGTCGTCATTTGAAGATCGCAAAAGAGTTCCTCTTAAATCTTGCCTGTTCTCCCGAAGTTTCGTGGTTCTAGCTTCATATCATCCTGTCGAATTATTTCAGTTTGTCATATATTCTTTCTTACCCATCCGGAGTATGTCAGAAGTTGTTTTTCTGTTTCTTTTCACCGGAGGCCATCGTTCCAGTTATTGTTCTCTATTTATCCCGGTGCTTCGTTCAAGTGTTCGTTAATCAGCTTATGATCTCTTTATTCTTTTGCATCTAAATCCCCTCTAGCATATTTGTTGTTCTAATTCTTCTCGGTGATTCAGCCCCTTTCATCAGTCATTTTCGAATTCTTCCTGGTGATTCATTCTCTTTCCTCATTCAATTTTCGAATACTTACGGTGGTTCGTTCAAGATTCTTTTTCCTTGTTTATCATATTAATTCATTCGTTCTTTTCAATCCTACCGGTGGTTCATGAAGACTTTCTCAAGTTTTGCACCATTTACCCCTCAATCCTTTTTCCAAGAGGAATAAGTAGTATGCGAAATCCATTTCTTGTCATCAATTTGATGAAGGATAAGCATAACATAATTCTTATTCTCATTTCATCGTGGTCAAGCAATTAATCCCTTCCTTCGGAGTTTGTTCTTAATGAATTAATTCTAGTTCCAAGTGTTCTCCATCTTTTCTTTTCCGGAGCTCAATTTCCTCAGCCATTTCGTCGGAACCTTCATCTAAATCATCGCAAGCTTTAATCTTATTCTTTCATCCTTCATTGTATCTCGTCATCCTTTTGTTTACCAGAGTTCTACATGGTGGTTCTTCATGATTTAATATTTTCTTCAAGAGTTCATCAAGATCTTGTTGGTGGAGTTCAAGTATCTTTTCTTCTCGCGTCTCGAAGTGCAAGTAATTCTTCATTTTCTTTTGAAGTGGAGTTTTGCATTTCTTCGTTCTTCTAAGTTATCCAATCATTTCCGTTTGCGGATGGTTATCACCTCATAATTTTTGAGATGATACCTATAAGACCACAACAAGCTTATTCTTTCGTTGTTGATTTTCTCAACAACTCCATTCAATCTTTTCTTCTAAGGTTGCTTTCTATTTCATTCGTGGCACAAGTTGTCATTTTCTTCTTCGTTCTTTTCATTCAACTCTTTTAATTCCTTCCGGAGGTTTTGTGTCATGTCTTCATCAAGTGTCATTCCATCCTCTCAAGTTCATGTTCTTTTCCTTCCATTTTCAGCCGGAGTGCTGCCTAAATTCTTTTAGTCTTATTCGTTTCTTATCTCGTTCTAACCGGAGTGGTTTCATAGTCTATCTGATTCCGTGAGCTTTCAATTCTCGTCATTCTCGTCGTTCCTCTCTTCTTCTCGAGTGCTCTCAATTCTTTGCTTCTTCTCTTGAGTTCTTGGTTCACCTCATTCCTTTTCTCTCCCGTCTCGGTCCTAAGATCTCGGGACGAGATCTCTTGTTAGTGGAGGAGTGTTGTAATGCCCCGGATCCGATGCGCCAGGTGTCCGCCAGTTATTTGTCATCATTGCCATGTCATGTGCTTGCGTGTTGCATTTTATCATGTCATCATGTGCATTTCATTTTGCATACGTGTTCGTCTCATGCATCCGAGCATTTTCCCCGTTGTCCGTTTCACAATCCGACGCTCCTATGCCCTCCGGTGTTCCCCTTCTTGCCTCTCTTCGTGTGCGGGTATTAAACTTTCTCGGAATGGACCGAGCCTTGCCAAGTGGCCTTGGTATACCACCGGTAGACCGCCTGTCAAGTTTCGTGCCATTTGGAGTTCGTTTGGTACTCCAACGGTTAACCGGGTAACCGTAAAAGCCCCCTCTCTCTTTGCAGCCCAACACCTTTCCAAACTGGCCCAAAACCCATCTAACTCCCCTCCATGCTCTCGGTCGTCCGATCACGATCGCGTGGCCGAAAACCGCTCCTCATTTGGACTCTCCTAGCTCCCTCTACCTATATATATGTGATTCCCCCCGAAATCCCGCAGTCCAAACCCTAGAAATTCCCCTCGCGCCGCCGGACGTTTCCTCCCTCCGCGCCCAGACATGTCCGCCGCCTCCGGACGAAAATTGCCGCCGCCCCGCAGCCACTGGCAGCGCGCCACATGGTGCTCCCCGCCACCTCCGCCGTCGGGCCCGCCAGGCCCACAGCCGGCCCGCGCGGCCCGCGCGCC
>NC_041393.1:24723520-24754027 GCF_002162155.2 Triticum dicoccoides | reverse complement strand
CACCTCGCCCGTCCCCCTCGCCGGACCGCCCGCGGCGTCCCCAGCTCCGGCCGCCGCCTCCCCTCGCCGGCCCCGCGCCCCTCGTCGACCGTGCCTCGCCGGAGAGCTCGCCGGAGCTCTCCTCCGGCCAGATCCGGTCCGGCCTGGATCAGATCCACCAAGCCCCGGAACAAAACGCCCCGCGTCCGTCCCGGGATCTCTCCGTCCCAATCCTGCGAGGTGAAAATTCCACCAAGTCCCCGATTCTGCAGTAATTTTCATGCCATGTTCGTCATGCCATATCTCTGCATCCGTAGCTCTGTTTCATGGGTGTAATATGTCAAATTGTTCGTATCAATGAGTAAATCATTTCATTCCATTGCATCATATTCATTTGAGCTCATCTTGAGGCCTGAATCATCGTTGTAAGAGTGATTCATGATGTTTTCTGCTGTCTGTTATCAGAACGAGCTCTTTTGTCATTTTTGCCATGATTAATGTGTGCATCCTATGAGGCTGATGTCTACATGTGTTTTGAACTATGCCATGTCTTCTTTACATAGGTGCTTACCATGTATTTTTGTGATCAATATGGTGACTAGCACAAGCATGCAAACTAGGCATCGTGATGTTGCTGATTTTAGTCCCTGTTCTGCTGTTATTTTGATGCCATGTAAACTTGATGCTACAGAGAGATCCATGCATATTATGAGATACTTCAGTAAGGGTGTTTTGAACATGTGGTTATTGTCTATCCATTCATGTCCTTTTTTGCAATTATGGAGTAGTCTAGCATGTCAGTTTCGTGCTCTACTTTTGCTTCAAAATGTTTCCTGGCAGATTGTTTACATGTTATTCAATTTGGCCAAGCTTGTTGTAGTTGATCCTTGCATGCTATGAACTTGTTCTTGCCTTGGTTGGTTACATAAACATGTCTTCTTGATGATGCTATGCTTATCTTGTCATGCAATGACTTGTGGTGAGTGATTCAAGCTTGTTAAGTAGGGTACATGATGTTGCTGTTTTGCTAGGCTGAATCTGTTATTTCGTGATGCTATATAAACATGTTTCTACTAGTCATTCTATGCATAATCTGGAGATGATCACTAAATATGTTTTGTTCTACATGTCATCCTCTAACCATACATGCCCATGGTTGCATTTATAGCTTTCTGTAGCTTGTTCATATCTTGCTCCAAATTTGCTTCATAATGTTGCTATCAGCCTGTTAACATTAAGTTCAGTTGTTTCCATGATTGTTGCTAGTGTTCCATGTACCCTATGGACTTGCTATTGCCATGCTTAGCTTCACAAACATGTCTTCTTACTGTTGGTTGCCTTGCCATGCCATGTAATGATCTGTAGTGAGTTGCACAAGATCATCTACATGCCTTCGTAATTCTGTTTCTGCCATGTTTGAATCTGTATTATAACTTGCCATGTTTACATGGGTGCCATCATATTTTCTGATCCTTTTTGGCTTATGGTCACTAAGGGACTTTTGATCTATGCATTTAGTAGTATCATGCCATGCCTTTGTCTGCCATGATAAGTTCCTGTACCATGTTGTTTGATAGCTCTAAACATTGCATCGTGATGTTATTTTCTGCAAAGTGTGAAATTGTTATAACTTGCAATCTTATCATGTGTGATTGAGCATGTTCTAGTGATTTATGGAGATAGCTCAGCGTTCATGTTTTGTTATGCTTTACATGTACTTCATGTCCATGTCTTTTGTTTTCATGTTGGGGTGCTGTAGCATGTTGTTTTGATGCTTGCAATATGCCTAGTTGCTGTTTTGGGCAGCTTGTCCTTCAAACTTGTTTCATGTGTGTGTGTTGAACCGTTGCTCCGTTTTGAGTGTGCTTTATATGAAACTTGCTTAGAATTGCATGTAGTTTCATATTATCATGTTGCATCCATGTTTTGAGGTGTTTGCTTGATGTTTGGGTGCATTTTGCATCAATGCCATGTTTAACTTGTGTTGCTCATATCTTCTAGACCGTAGCTCCAAATCTAATAAACTTTATATGTAACTTGACTAGAATCTCGTGTAGATCATCTTTGCGCATCTTAACTTGCTGTTTAACAACTTGAACATAACGTTTATTCAGATCTGGACCAACTTCGAAATTTGCATATGAGGACTTATCGGAATTGTTATATGTTGTTCCCGGCCTCATTTAAACTTGCCTTGATGTGTTGCTCTTGTTTGCATCATCTCTTGCCATGAGTAGCTTCATTTAGTATTTTCATGCATCATGCTTGTTGTGCATCATGCCTTGTTCATGTGTGGTGTGTTTACTATGTTGTGTGCTTCTTTTCGATAGTTCCTGTTTCAATGCAATCATGAGGATTCATTCGTCTACGGTTGGTTCGGCTTCATCAGTTCATCTTCTTCATGGACTCATTCTTCTTCCTTGCGGGATTTCAGGCAAGATGACCGCTACCCTGGATCTCACTACTATCATTGCTATGCTAGTTGCTTCGTTCTATCGCTATGCTGCGCTACCTATCACCTGTTTATCAAGCCTCCCATATTGCCATGAACCTCTAACCTTTGACACCTTTCCTATGCAAACCGTTGCTTGGCTATGTTACCGCTTTTGCTCAGCCCTCTTATAGCGTTGCTAGTTGCAGGTGAAGTTGAAGATTGCTCCATGGTGGACAGGTTTATGTTGGGATATCACAATATCTCTTATATTATTATTAATGCATTTATATACTTGGTAAAGGGTGGAAGACTCGGCCTTATGCCTGGTGTTTTGTTCAACTCTTGCCGCCCTAGTTTCCATCATACCGGTGTTATGTTCCCGGATTTTGCGTTCCTTACGCGGTCGGGTGATTTATGGGACCCCCTTGATAGTTTGCTTTGAATAAAACTCCTCCAGCAAGGCCCAACCTTGGTTTTACCATTTGCCTCACCACCACCTATCCTTTCCCTTGGGTCGGCCAACCCGAGGGTCATCTTTATTTTAGCCCCCCCGGGCCAGTGCTTGTCTAAGTGTTGGTCCGAACCGAGTAGACTGCGGGGCCACCTCAGGGCAACTCGAGGTCTGGTTTTACTCGTAGGATGTCTCATCCGGTGTTGCCCTGAGAACGAGATATGTGCAGCTCCTATCGGGATTTGTCGGCGCATCGGGTGGCTTTGCTGGTCTTGTTTTACCATTGTCAAAAGGTCTTATAAACCGAGATTCCGAGTCTGATCGGGTCTTCCTGGGAGAAGGTATATCCTTCGTTGATTGCGAGAGCTTATCATGGGCTAAGTTGGGACACCCCTGCAGGGTATAATCTTTCAAAAGCCGTGCCTGTGGTTATAGGCAGATGGGAATTTGTTAATGTTCGGTTGTAGATAACTTGACACCATATCCGAATTAAAACGCATCAACCGCGTGTGTAGCCGTGATGGTCTCTTCTCGGCGGAGTCCGGGAAGTGAGCACGGTTTCTGGGTTATATTTGACGTAAGTAGGAGTTCAGGATCACTTCTTGATCATTGCTAGTTTCACGACCGCTCCGCTTGCTCTCTTCTCGCTCTTATTTGCGTATGCTAGCCACCATATATGCTTAGTCGCTACTGCAGCCTCACCACTTTACCCCTTCCTTTCCCTTTAAGCTTTGCTAGTCTTGATACCCATGGTAATGGGATTGCTGAGTCCTCGTGGCTCACAGATTACTACAACAACAGTTGCAGGTACAGGTTATTCGATGATCATGACGCGAGAGCGATGTTTGCTTGTCTTGGAGTTCTTCTTCTGCTTCTTCGATCAAGGGATAGGTTCCAGGTCGGCAGCCTGGGCTAGCAGGATGGATGTCATTTGAGTTTCTGTTTGTGCTTCATCTGTAGTCGGATGATGATCTTATGTATGATGATGTTGTATTCGTGTGGCATTGTATGCCTCTTGTATGTATCCCCATCTATT
The DNA here is from genome assembly GCF_002162155.2 of Triticum dicoccoides. Classification (NCBI taxonomy): domain Eukaryota; kingdom Viridiplantae; phylum Streptophyta; class Magnoliopsida; order Poales; family Poaceae; genus Triticum; species Triticum dicoccoides. The sequence goes on along the minus strand of NC_041393.1, from coordinate 24,750,127 downwards.
ATGTAATGTTGATGTAATGATATCCACCTTGCAAAAGCGTTTCAATATGCGGGTCTATCCTTGGTGGGACCTTCGAGTTCCTTTTGGATAGGGTCGCATATTGGGCGTGACAGGTATGTACCTAACATCTGGTATGTAGACCACACACCATCCTTCCACACCCAAATTCTTCCACCACCATCATCAGAGGGAATCATTGAAGGGCCATGGATCCATCGATCAAGGACTATTTTCGAGCGGCTCAATGCCAACACCAACACTGCTCATGAGTTGATCGATATTACTTAAGCTACTCATGAGTTAATTAATCGATGACGAATTTACTGATGCATTTGGACAAACTCATCAAATGTGACCAGATTCTTATTTCAAAGTCATATAGGATAACCCATGTTCTCAAATTCCACACCCCCAACAACATCTTCACCCCTCATCCTTTATGGTCATGTTGTGCCAGATCACACAACATGTCATCACCTTCCACAAAGTCTCTGGATCCCATTGTTTAGCAGGTCCACGACAACTGCAAATGGGCTTGAAGCACTTCAAATGCCTTCTCCAAATGCACTCCAATGGGCTTCTGTATGACCCATGTCTACAAGGATCGCTTGTATCATTACCATTTGTGACGCCCCCGATTCAACCGTACACTAGTCATGCACGCAAATGTGTACGATCAAAATCAGGGACTCATGGGAAGATATCACAACACAACTCTAAAAGTAAAATAAGTCATACAAGCATCATAATACAAGCTAGGGGGCTCGCGGGCTTGAATACAAGTGCTCAAACATAAACGAGTCAGCAGAAGCAACAATATCTGTGTACAGACATAAGTTAAACAAGTTGCCATAAGATGGCTAGCACAAACTGGGATACATATCGAAAGAGGCGCAGGCCTCCTGCCTGGGATCCTCCTAAACTACTCCTGGTCGCCATGAGCGACCTGCACATAGTGGTAGGCACCTCCAGTGTAGTAGGAGTCGTCGTCGACAGTGGCGTCTGGATCCTGGGCTCAACGTCTGGTTGCGACATCCGAGAAGAAAAGGAAAGAGGGGAACAAAGGGAGCAAAGCAATCATGAGTACTCATCCAAAATACTCGCAAACAAGGATCTACACTACATATTCATGAGTATATGTGTAAAGAGGCAATATCAATGGACTGAACTACAGAATGCCAGAATAAGAGTGGGATAGCTAGTCCTATCGAAGATACGCTTCGGGCATCCTCCGTCTTGCAGCATGTAGAAGAGAGTAGATTGAAGTCCTCCAAGTAGCATCGCATAGCATAATCCTACCCGGCGATCCTCCCCTCGTCGCCCTGTGGGAAATTGATCACTGGGATGTCTCTGGAACTTTTCTGGGTGTGTTTTATTAAGTATTCGGTTCTAGTTGTCATAAGGTCAAGGTATAACTCTGGTCATTTTTTTTACTGAGGGATACGGCTATTCGAATAGATAAACTTCCCTACAGGGGTGCACCACATTTCCCAACATGCTCGATCCCCTTTGGCCGGACACACTTTCCTAGGTCATGCCCGACCTCGGAAGATCAACACGTCGCCGCCCTACCTAGGCACAACAGAGAGGTTAGCACGTCGGTCTAAATCCTATGCGCACAGGGGTCTAGGCCCATCGCCCATTGCACACCTGCACATTGCGTACGCGGCCGATGAGAAGACCTAGCCTCCCTTATACAAGGGCATGCGTTCCAGTCCAACCCGGCGCACGCCACTCAGTCGCTGACGTCAAGAAGGCTTCGGCTACCACAACGTCGAGTGCCCATAACTGTTCCCGCGTAGTTGGTTAGTGCGTATAGGCCAGTAGCCAGACTCAGATCAAATACCAAGATCTCGTTAAGCGTGTTATTTTGAAGTAACCACGGACACTGACTAGGGCCAGGCCCACCCCTCGCCTAGGTGGTCTCAACCTGCTCTGTCACTCCGCCACAAAGATCCACACAGAGGGCCGTCGGGAAAGTATGTCCTTTAAACCCCCAATCCGTGAATCAACCGCGGGTACTCAACGAGCCGACCTGACTTTAGTCACCATCTGTATAGTATGTATGTATGTATAATATATACCCATGATCACCTCCCAAGTGATCACGGCTCGATAGTATAGCAAGGCAGACGGACAAGAATGTAGGGCCGCAGATGATAAACTAGCTTCCTATACTAAGCCTTTAGGATTGCAGGTAATGTGTCAATAGATGTAGCAACAATGACAGGCTATGCAACAGAATAGGATTAAAGGAAAGCAGTAACATGCTACACAACTCTAGTGCAAGCAGTATAGAGAAGAATAGGCGATATCTAGTGATCTAGGGGGGGCGGTGAGGGAGTCCCGGATTAGGGGGTGTCCGGATAGCCGGACTATAACCTTTGGCCAGACTCCTGGACTATGAAGATACAAGATTGAAGACTTCGTCCAGTGTCCGGATGGGACTTTCCTTGGCGTGGAAGGCAATCTTGGCGATACGGATATGTAGATCTCCTCCCATTGTAATCCACTCTGTGTAACCCTAGCCCTCTCCGGTGTCTATATAAACCGGAGGGTTTTAGTCCGTAGGACGAAAAACAATCATACCATAGGCTAGCTTCTAGGGTTTAGCCTCTCTGATCTCGTGGTAGATCTACTCTTGTACTACCCATATCATCAATATTAATCAAGCAGGAGTAGGGTTTTACCTCCATCGAGAGGGCCCGAACCTGGGTAAAAACATCGTGTCCCTTGTCTCCTGTTACCATCCGCCTAGACGCACAGTTCGGGACCCCCTACCCGAGATCCGCTGGTTTTGACACCGACGTTGGTGCTTTCATTGAGAGTTCCGCTGTGCCGTTGCCATCAGGAAGGATGCCTCATCCCGTCTTTAAAGACGGCGCTGTTTTTAAAGGATCTTTGTCTATCGGCCAAACTCTCCGGCTAGGCGGTTTTCTTATGACCGCCTGTTCGGCCGCCGCGCCAACGATGACTTCTCGGGTCATCGAAAGCAATCTCCACGTCAACTCGGAACTCGTCAAGCAGTTAGATCTGATAGAGCTCTCTTCCTTAAACGAGCTCTTGGATCGCATCGCCGCCCTAGGAGTCGCTACAGACTACGATCAGATTGGGCCTAAACCCGATCCGAGAGAGATTAACTCTCCCCAGGTCACCCACCACGTCGCAGTGGTGGAGGAACAATGCGACAAGCCTTCATCTATCTTAAGGACTAGTTATGTCCGGATTCCCGATCCCTCCAAGCCGAATACCCGCGGAGGGGAGGACGTCACTCAAGCCCTGAACCTAAAGTCAGGCAGTGGTCTAGATTCATTGGACAACATCCCAGAACCCAAGCTTCCGAGTTTGGAAACTCCTTGGCCCCTGAGTCTCAGATTGGGCGAGGTTCCGGATTTAATTCCACCCGCCCACCCAAATATAAGGGATCTATCCCAAATTCGGCAAGAGCCCGCAGAAACAGTACACCATTACTGGGCCAGATTCCTCCTGGTTATGAACAGGATGGAGGACTGCCGCGAGGAGGATGCAATTTCATTCTTCTGCAATAATTGCACGGTCAACGGAATTCGCAACACCATAAGTCACCGTGAAATTACATGCTTCGCCGACTTTGGCATCCATAGTATGAAAGTACTGTGTGATGGAAAGCGCCTGGAAAACCGAAATAAAATTTTGGGACAATCCGGCCCTGAATACAACCCCAGTCCAAAATAAAAGGGTGCATTATCGCCAGGCACCTGGGTTAAACACCAAAAAGCAAAAACCCTCTATAGGGCATGGAACCGTACTGGAGGAATGGCTCAATGGACCCTATAAAATTCATAGTTCAGAGGGAGCTACACCAACTCATAGCCTTAGAGCATGTTGGATACTCCGGCAGGTGGCCAAAAGTGGCGAGGAGCTTCTAACTCCAAAATTTACAGAGCACCAGCCCAGGGATACCAGTACGGTATTAACAGTCTTCGGACTTTAGCATCAAATAATATGCGGAAACGAACACTCCACAGCCTTGCCGAAGTCTACCAAGTAGCAACAATAAACCCATGGAGTGACACGGCTATTACCTTTAATGCCAGTGATGAACCTAAATTCCGAACAGCCCGAGCACCAGCCGCATTGGTCCTCAGTCCAATAGTGTACGACTTTTGCCTTACCAAGGTACTCATGGACGGTGGCAGTAGATTGAACCTCATTTATGAGGAAACCCTTCGAAAAATGGAAATAGACTGGAGCCGCATTGAGAGAAGCAACACAACCTTTAGAGGAATAATCCCCAGTTGGGAAGCGTGATGTAAAGGAAAAATCACACTGGATGTGGTGTTCGGCACGCCGGATAATTACAGGTCCGAGGAGGTCACGTTTCAAGTGGCCCCGTTCAGCAGCGGATATCACGCTCTATTAGGGCGAGAGGCATTCACAATTTTTCAAGTATTACCCCATTACGGGTATATGAAGCTCAAAATGCCCGGACCCAACGGAATCATCACTCTTGCTAGTGACCCGGACATAGCACTCCGCACTGAAAACAAGACAGCCGCACTGGCCCTTGAGGCACTATCTGAAGCCCTAGCGGCCGAGGAACTGACTGCGCTGCGCCCCATGGTGAACAGGGACGACGTGATACTCGATAAAAGATCCAAGTCCACCTCCTTTAAACCGGCAGACGAAATAGTCAAATTCCAAGTCCATCCAACGGACCCTACAAAAACGGCCTCCATCGGGGCGCAATTAAACCCTGATGTAGACGCAGCACTACGAGAATTCCTACGCGAAAATTGGGACATTTTTGCCTGGCACCCTTCAGACATGCCAGGAATCCCACGCAGCCTGGTCGAGCACAGCCTAAATATCCTAAAAGGATTCAAGCCTGTCAAGCAGGCTCTTCGGCATTTCTCCGAACCTAAGAGACAAGCCATGGGAGAGGAGCTAGCCAAACTACTAGAGGCCGGATTCATCAGAGATATAAAACATCTGGACTGACTAGCAAACCTTGTGATGGTACCAAAGAAGGACAAATCCTGGCGCCTATGCATCGATTTCAAGGACCTCAACAAGGCTTGCCCAAAGGATCCCTTCCCCCTCCCCCGCATCGATCAGATTATCGACGCTACCGCATGACACGATTCATTGTGTTTCCTCGACGCATACTCCGGCTACCATCAAATTAAGATGGCAGAGCCAGACCAAGCCGCAACGGCATTCATCACCCCATACGGCCCATTATGCTTCAACACAATGCCCTTCGGGCTCAAAAATGCCGGCGCAACATATCAGCGCATGATTCAGACATTTCTGGCAAACCAGATCGGCAAAACAGTGGAAGCATACGTAGATGATGTGGTCGTCAAAACCAAGCATGTCGAAACTCTAGTAGACGACTTGAGGCTCACATTCGTTAACCTCCGAGCATATGACATCAAGCTTAACCCAGAAAAATGCGTTTTCGGTGTACCAGCCGGAAAGCTCTTGGGCTTCATTGTATCCGGTAGAGGAATTGAAGCAAACCCAGCCAAGATCCGAGCTCTGTCACAATCGGATATTCCAAAGGACCTCAAACAAATACAAAAATTGACTGGATGCGTGGCGGCTCTAAGCCGCTTTATCTCCCGCTTGGGATAAAAGGCATTACCCCTTTATCGCCTCTTCCGACGCACCGAACACTTCGAGTGGACGGATGCTGCCACGGCCGGACATGAAGAAATAAAAGCCATATTGGCAACAAACCCGGTCCTGGCCGCGCCTAACATCGGCGAACCAATGCTATTATACATTGCGGCAACTTATCAAGTTGTAAGCACAGTGCTCGTCGTCGAACGAGAAACAGACGGACACAAATTCCCCCTTCAAAAACCAGTTTACTACGTGTCCACTGTCCTCACTCCATGCAAGTCACGGTACCCGCATTATCAAAAGATAGCATACACGGTGTTTATGGCATCCCAGAAGCTACGACACTACTTTCAAGAGTGTTGGATAACAGTAGCCTCCGAAGTACCTCTTAACAATATTATAAACAACCGCGACGCGACGGGCCGGATTGCCAAATGGGCCATTGAGCTCCTCCCGTTCGACATAACCTATAAGCCACGGTGAGCTATCAAGTCGCAAGTTTTGGCCGACTTCGTCGCCGAATGGACTGAAGCCAAACTCCCTAAAGAGTACGACACATATTCCAACCGGATCATGCACTTCGACGGCTCCAAAATGTTAGCTGGTCTGGGGGCTGGTGTCGTTCTGACGTCCCCAACAGGAGATACAGTTCAATACGTACTCCAGATAATGTATATGGACTCCAACAACGCAGCCGAATACTAGGCCCTCCTACATGGTGTCCGGATGGCAGTCTCCATGGGCGTCCAACGCCTAGAGGTGCGTGGGGATTCGAACCTCGCGATATCCCAAATAAATGGAGACTTTGATGCCAAGGATCCGAAAATGGCAGCTTATCGCAACACCGTCCTAAAAATGTCAGCTCGGTTCGAGGGGCTCGAATTTCACCATATAGCCCGGGAAAACAATCAGGCAGTAGACGTCTTGGCATGCATCGGCGCAAAGCGCGATGCAGTCCCCTCAACATTTTTTTGGACAGGCTATTCAAGCCATCCGTATTATGGGAAGGGGAATCCGGAAATAACTGCCCGGACCCAACCGCACCGCCCGACACCGAACATTCTGACACAATGGGAGGCTCTGCCAACGAAGTAACATCCTCAGCCCACGTAATAATGGCAGTCATTGCCCTGTGGACAGAACCATTCCTAGCCTACCTAACTAGGCAGGAACTTCTCGAGGACCAAAACGAGGCACGCTGCATAGTGCGGCGATCTAAAGCCTATAAAGTCCATGAAGGAGAGCTTTATAAGAAAAGCACCACCGGAGTCCTTCAAAGGTGTATCTCCGAAGAGGAAGGGTGGAATCTTCTGGCTGAAATTCATGCCGGACTCGGTGGGCACCACGCCACAACCCGGGCCCTTGTAAGCAAGGCCTTCCGTACAGGATTTTATTGGCCGACGGCCCGGGCAGATGCTCAGGACTTAGTGCAACGATGCGTCAGTTGCCATCTCTTTGCTAACCAAAGCCATATGCCACCCACCGCCCTCCAAACTACACCCATCACCTATCCCTTCGCGGTCTGGGGGCTTGACATGGTTGGACCCCTTAAAGGAGGAACCCACAAGCAAAAATACCTACTGGTCATGGTGGATAAATTCACCAAATGGATAGAGGCCAAGCCTGTTAAGACGGCCGAATCTGGACCGGTGATAGACTTCATATCAGGGGTCGTACACCGTTATGGCGTCCCCCACAGCATCATCACTGATAACGGCACGAACTTTATGGCCGACGAGGTCAAACTCTGGTGCAAAAACATGGGCATCAAGCTCGACTACGCTTCAGTCTATCACCCATAAACTAACGGTCAAGTCGAGCGAGCAAATGGTCTAATCATGAGCGGCATCAAACCCAGATTAGTGCGGTCCCTCAAGGAATCTAACACGCACTGTGTAGAGGAGCTCGACTCCGTACTCTTGGGGCTACGGACCACGCCGAATCGCACCACCGGATTCATACCATTCTTTATGGTATACGGCGCAGAGGCAGTTCTACCCTGCGACATAATTCATGACTCACCTCGCGTGTGCATGTACGAAGAAAGAGAAGCCGAACTCGGTCGGCAGGACAGTTTGGACGCCTTAGAGGAGGAGCGTGACGTGGCAAAAGCCCGTTCTGCATTCTATCAATAGCAGGCTCGAAGATATCAAACCAGAGAAATACGGGCGAAAACTTACAATGTTGGCGAGTTAGTTCTACGCCTGCCGGACAAGAAAAAGGACAAACTCAAGCCCAAATGGGAAGGTCCCTTCATTATTGACCAAGTCCTGACTGGTGGAGCGTACCGTCTGCGAGATGCATCGGATAACCGACTCCAGCCAAACCCATGGAACGCAGCCCGTCTCCGAAGATTCTACGCCTAGCGCTGGACTCTGTGTTTGTCCCCTTCCTCTGTCTATTTTTTACACATTAGCTGTCTTATATTTCTCTCCTTCTCCCTCCCTTTCTCTTACATCCTTTAAGGGCTCATTCGCACCTTGTTCGCACACAATCGACGCGCTATCCGCGCTCATTATACCTGGGGGCTTCTTTAACAGAAGCTTGTTTATACATGCCTCATGCCCAACACATGTGTCACACTTCCGCATGTACCTTTTATTCACCATTATATGCATCGATATGACTTAAGTTTTGGCCAAGCCGGGTTGCCTGGCTCCTGTGCTTACCCCTACGTTCCCGATTGTTCGGCTAGGCGGTAAAGGGAGCACCTCTGCGATTGTTACTACTGGGTCAGCCGGATGTGTACCTCAGACTGGGTGAAGCCGAAAGCTAGCGTTCTTAAGGGAATATTCAGTCGGTGAACTAAAAGATGATTTCTCACTCGTTTATTTATCCGCCCCCAAATGCTTTTCTGCTTTTTTCCGCAGTCCGGACATGCACTTTAGGGCATGCCTCCCAGGGAAAGGAACCACTAACGGAACTATTCTCCCTGGAAGATGTTTCTTACTAACCATGTAATATAACATAACTAGTTGGGCACTTGTCTGTTCAAGCACTAATGACCCCTATGCCTGGTCTCCACGCATGCCCCGGTTCTTACATAACCGAGAGGGTATTTGGACACACTCCGGACTATCGGGTCCCGAGGTTGAAGCGAAAAGGTCCGCCATGACAAACGATCTACAATCTGGCTAGAAGGCATTTTACATGTCATCTTCAATTACATAGTCAATTTGACTGGGTATATTCCTCTTCAATACCATCCAACAGGCTGTCTAGTTTACAGTCCTGTTGGGAATATTTGGCGGCCAACTCTACCTGGCCGTACACTAAACTCACAGGGATCTCCTTCCCATCAGGCCCCATAGGTCCGACCTCGGCCATGTGGTTTGGGTCAGCCTTCATGTACCGCGTCTTCACCATGGCCCAGGCCTCCCTGGCGCCTTGACGGCAGGCCGATATCTTCCATAATCGAAAGTGCCGCCGTGCTCCCTTCAGCTTCTCTGCAAGCTCTCCAAGGCCTTCGAGCATGGAGATGGATGGCCACAAGGCCTGGGCGACGCCTTGCATTACCTGCCGAACTCGTTCGTGCAGTTGTGAGAGCTCGGGAAGAAGGTCACCCGTAGAACTGGGCATTTCCTCTGCAGGCCGACCTGTTAGCATACCTACAGACATAACTCTGTCAATCGACTTCCTCACCGAACTCTTTTTCGAAGTTTGTTCAAGCACTTACTAAAAATGCCGCGTTGAAGCCGCGATTCTCCTTCACGGAGTCCGACAGCTGAGCACGAACATCCTTTAGTTCCTTGCCCAGCTGGGTGTTGGCATCTTGGAGTTTATTCTTCTCTTGCCTCACCCTCGTAAGCACGCTCTCGCCGGCCTTTAACTGGCGCAAGAGTTGTTACTTGTCCGGATCCACTCCGGCGCCATCTGCAATGTTATTGTCAGATTCCCACACATGCCGCACTTCACAACATACTTATCTTTCGAAGCATATATTACTAGAGGGGGTCTCCTTGGCATCCCCCGCCACGGCTAGTGCGGCCTCAAGTTGGGCTTTGCACTCTTCCAGCTCCTAGGACAGTTGGGTATTCTTTTCTGTAAGATCCTGCATAACAAATGATCCTTAAATCAGTTATTCTAACTGTTTCAAGTCTCGGGGGCTACTGACATATATAACCATCAAATTTCTCACCCGTATGTCTTTTACATACTGCTCTGTGGCTCTGGCTAGACCATTTTGAGCGGTACGGAGGTACGCATCTCCCGTATTAAAGGAATCCAATGCCTCGTGGGAAAAACAAGCGTCACGAAGAACTGTCCGGCAACGCCTGTGGTTCATGGCACTCTCCACCTCGGAATGGGTGGCAGACAGCCCGTCCGCATCCTCTGTAGGAGGAGCGTCCGATGCACGCCTCGTGTTCGCCTCCGCTTTCAGACCCGGCCTTGAAGCCTGGCTGGTGGAGGCGCGATTGGCAACCTCTCCGGATATAGTCTGACGAGCGCTCTTTTTCCTGAAGAGGGCATGAGCGTTAGTATGCCTTGAGGAAATAAAACCTGGGAATAAAATGGCGCGCCATACCATTGCGCCGGTGTCTCAATCCGGACCACACTTATTTTTAGCCTGCTAGGCCTTGCTGCCCCTTGTTGGCTAGCCACCGTAGGCTCGGCCCTCCGCCTCAAGGACTTCCCCTGCAAAAACACCATTGGTATACGGTGATCAAAAATAAGCACGGATGGGTCATCTTAAAAAGTACTGGGACTTCGGTCTCGGTTACTCGTGAGGCTGGAAGTAGTCCGGGATAATCGACCGTAATGGCCACTAAGGTGTTGTCCTTGCTCAATTGATGAAACACCCCATCGATCAGCTCCACAGATAAGTCCGGGTCCTCTTGGGAGTCCGGGTCGAAGGACCGTTCCGGGTCCTCGGGTTGTGGAGGAGGGCTGTTTATATCCTTTACAGCCTGGCGTAGCTCCTGCGTTGAAATTGCTAGACTGAATACTTAACTATGGGAATATGAAACGGATGGGCGAGTGAAAGTGTCCGCTTACCCAGCTTGGAGGATTGTACATAGAAAATCTGCCCCGTGGGTTGACGCGGAGGAATTCCTCCTCTTCTCCCTTGTACAAAGCGGACAAGATCTTTATTAGAGCGGCAGCCGATTCCGGCCCGTTACGGCCGCACCGGGTGGCGTCGTCCCCCCCGTTGAAATCCCACATGGGGTGGCCTCTATACTGAAGCGGCTGCACCCCCCGCATAATGCATGTGGCCATGACCTCGATCATGGTCAGTCCGGAATGAGCTAACAACCTTATCCGGCTCATCAGGTAAAGGACGTCCTTGTCATTTTCCTTCTGAGGGCTCCGTGGACGCCAGCTTAAGTGCTTCTTCAAAGGAGCATTATCGTACTCAGGGAGGCCGATCCGAACAGGGTCCGACAGGGGGACATCTTCTATATAAAACCATTCTGAAGGCCAGTCTTCGGACGCCTTCTTTGGGGTTCCGGATAGATATCCGGTCCCGGCAATGCACCGTAGTTCGGCTCCGCCCACTTGATATATCGACCCCTCCTGAGAACGGGGCACAAGGCAGAACAACTTCTTCCATAGTGCGAAATGAGCCTCGATGCCCAAAAACAGCTCGCAAAGGGCTACAAAGCCCACAATATGCAATATGGAGGCAGGCGTAAGGTTGTGCAACTGGAGGCCGTAGAACTCCAGGAGCCCCCGGAGAAACGGATGAATTGGAAATCCGAGCCCTCTTTCAAATAAGGGACAAGGCATACCCTCTCTCCTTTGGAGGGATTGGGGACGCTCTCCGCTTGCTCTCCACCATTATAGGCGGCAAGCCCGGCTCGAACTGAGACCATGTAGGCTGGGGGGAGAAACCCCTTGGCTTGGAGCGCCACTAACTCGTTGTGCGGGACGGAGCATCTCTCCCAATCTCCAGGCTGAGGGCTGGGAGGGCGAGAGGAGGAACTGCGTCGACTGGCCATGATGGAATGGATCTCTATCGAATGCGCTTCGATGAATGCTCGCGAAGGGAAGATGGTGTGATTCGGATCTAAATCCCCATCTCTTTTATAGGCAGCTCATTTGCGCAGCTAGGGGGGTAAATGGAAAAAAACACCCTGGCTTTTTCACGTTTGTTTGACACGTGGAAGATGGCCATTATTGGGCGTAGAAGCCAAGGGGCGCAACATTCACCAGAAGCCGGACACTATTCAATAGGTATATGGAATTTGGAGAAGAACCCGCCTTGCAATGCCGAGGACAAGTCCGCACGCCGGACTCATCGTCATTGAAGCCTGGTTCGGGGGCTACTGAGGGAGTCTCGGATTAGGGGGTGTCCGAATAGCTGGATTATAACCTTTGGCCGGACTCCTGGACTATGAAGATACAAGATTGAAGACTTCGTCCTGTGTCCAGATGGGACTTTCCTTGGCGTGGAAGGCAAGCTTGGAGATACGGATATGTAGATCTCCTCCCATTGTAACCGACTCTGTGTAACCCGAGCCCTCTCCGTTGTCTATATAAACCGGAGGGTTTTAGTCCGTAGGACGAAAAACAATCATACCATAGGCGGGTTTAGCCTCTCTGATCTCGTGGTAGATCTACTCTTGTACTACCCATATCATCAATATTAATCAAACAGGAGTAGGGTTTTACCTCCATCGAGAGGGCCTGAACCTGGGTAAAAACATCGTGTCCCTTGTCTCCTATTACCATCCGCCTAGACGCACAGTTCGGGACCCCCTACCCGAGATCCGCCGGTTTTGACACCGACAGGGGGCTTGCCTGGTTGCTCTGGCAAGACGGAGGGGTCATCAACTCCGTAGTCCAACGGGGCAGCAGCAGCGTCTGTCTCGTAGTCTATCAGAGAGAAGAGGGGGAAGAAACAATAAATATAATGCAAACATAAGAATGACGATGCGTGACGTGACAATGAGCGATGCTAGGTATGCCCTAGCATGGTAGTAGGTGATACCGGCGAAGGGGGGAAACATCCAGAAAAGTATCCTCGGTGTTTCGCGTTTTCGGACGATGAACCGGAGGCGGAAAGTTGCATGTTCGCTATGCTAGGGATATGTGGCGGACGAACGGGCTGCGTATTCGGATTCGTCTTGTCGTTTTGAGCAACTTTAATGCATAAAGTATTTTCATCTGAGCTACGGTTTATTTTATATTAATTTAAAAAGGATTTAATCAATTTTAGGAATTAACATATTTAATTTAAATAAAACAGGTTTATTACATCAGCATGACGTCAGCAGTCAACATTGACTGTTGACCAGTCAACTAACGCGTGGGTCCCATTTGTCATAGTCACAATTTAACTAAACATAATTAATTAGTTAATTAGGTTAACTAATCAGGGCTTGACGAGGATACAGACCAGGGGTAGGGTCATAGGCTCGACCCGTACACCTTACCCAAGGTCACTATCCTGGAAGATGAAAAGACTAAGAGTCAACAGAAGAGCTCTAGCTCCATACGTCGAGTGAAATCCACTCGACGGTCGTTACCTACCGTCACTCGACCACAAGGAAGATCACTCGACCATATTGAAGACCAATAGTCAGGAGGACACGCAACGGCCAGATATTTACTCCCCCGTCTTCAATAGCATTAAGACTACTTACTGCTGGCGTTACCAGTAACGCTCCTACTTATGTACATTAGTTCCCTTGTAATGAGGGCGGGCTGGGGTCCCGGCGCACTCTATATAAGCCAGCCCTCCCCTCTGGCACAAGGGTTCACACTCTTTGTAACACAACACACATAATCCAAGCGACCGCCTCTGGGCACCGAGACATAGGGCTGTTACTTCCTCAGAGAAGGGCCTGAACTCGTAAAACTCATGCGTACACCTTCACCATAGCCAAGATCTTGCCTCTGCATACCTACCCCCTTTTCTACTGTCAGGTTTAGAACCACGACAGTTGGCGCCCACCTTGGGGCAGGTGTCTTAGCGACTTATTGGTGAAGTTGCAAGTTTTTCTGATCATCATCATCATGGTTTCCGGTGGCAGATTGGCTGAGGGCCGCGAGATCCGTCTCGATGCGCTCGTTTTCGTCGCCGATGACTCTGCGTGGCTCCAGGAAGCTCCCCTGGACACCGAGGCGCTCCCCGTCCGAGGGGCGACGCACTTCCGCGCGTGTGTTCGTGGCGTTCTTCTTCGGCAGCCGTCGACTCAATATCAGTCGGCTCCAATGGCGTTTTCTCCCCCCCGCTGTACGCCGCCGCAAGCGATACGGTCAATCGCGGCTCCAGCGGCTCGGCAATCGACCACCCATCAAGTCACGGCAATCGAGACTGACGCAACTCTCCACGGCCTGTTCGATCTGTCGACTGGATCCGCGGAGACCGCATCCGAATGCGATAGCAGCGATCCTGCGGCCGAAGTCTTGATGGTCGACGGTCCTCGCAGCCCACCTGGTTTCCGCCACAAAGACGACAGAGATGGAGGCGGCGATCCGTCGCACGCCCACGAGGAATACCGACCCGAACCCCTCTCCTCTCAGCAGAGGGAAGAACTTCGTCGCCGCAATATGGATGCACTCCACACGCCCATCGTGGGGGAAACCCCCGAGGCTCGGACCTTGGAGGAGGTACGCTGAGCTAATCTAGCTAAGTGCACTCGACTTGATAACCTCCAATAGGCTCTCGACGAGCGTGCTCAGGTGCGGATCCATGAATCCAGTCGACGGCAACTCTTCCCGCCTCCACCTAAGGTATACCGCACTCCGATTCAGAATCTCACAGCCGCAGCCTGCAGAGTGGAGTTGATCCAGCCTTCCCAGTCAGAAGCCGGCAGAGGGTTGATGCAAATCTGGGCCCTGCTCAGGGCAGCGGGAGAGCAGAATACAGCAGTATCTTAGTCGCGGAACAAGATTGACAGCAGATCCGTTGCACTGGACACGCTACAGTCGGCTCACAGCCTCAGATCGCCTCCACAACATGAGGGGCGTGGGCAATATGATCATCCACTCGACCGTGACAATCGCCGTCGAGGGCCCATGCCTCCCCCGAGGTGTGCGTTGTATGTGCCTCGGTGGAACGATGATAGGCGCCGACATAGTGGTGAGCGCAGAGCGTCAATCGACCCAAGGGAACCAGGCTTTGATGAGAGATCTATCCTCGTTCAAAGCCTGGTCGACCGAAATAGGGCACACAGAGAGGACCCAGGCAGAGACCGTCCAAGTGGCAGTCGAGTGCATGATTCTGGTCCCGAGTGTTTCAGCAGAGCCATCAGGGCGGCAGTGATACCTCCCAACTTCAGGCTGGCTTCCGGAGTCAGCAAGTTCACTTGTGAATCCAAGCCTGAAACTTGGCTTGAAGATTACCAAGTGGCTGTGCAGATTGGAGGCGGTAACGACGAGATAGCAATGAATCATCTTCCACTCATGTTGGAAGGATCGGCCCGAGCATGGCTGACTCAGTTGGCTCCGGGTAGTATTCACAGTTGGGAAGAGCTATCCCGAGTGTTCGTGAGAACTTTCGGGGGCACTTGCAAGTGACCCGGAGGATTTCCTGAGCTGCAGCACTGCATGCAGAAGCCGAATGAGACTTTGAGAGAGTTCATCCAGAGATGGTCCACTTTGCATCACACTGTCGAGAATGTTTCAGAGTATCAGGCTGTGTGTGCCTTCAAGGAAGGCGTCAAGTACAGAGAGTTGGTCTTGAAATTTGGTCGAACTGGTGTTATGACTCTGGCTCGAATGATGGAGATAGCCACCCGGTATGCTAACGGGGAAGAGGAGGATCGACTCCGTAGCGGGAAGAGCAAACCAGTCGGTCAAGAGGCCGGTGGAGGTAACTCCAGTCGGAAACAGAAGCGTAAGGCCGATCCAGCGGCACCTAGAGAGATTGCGGCAGTAAACCAAGGAAAGTTTAAGGGAAAACCTAAGGGGCCCTGGCCCCCTAAGTAGGTGAAGGACAAGGAAGGAAATGACGTGCTGGATTTGCCGTGCCACATCCATACGAAGAAAGATGAGGAAGGTAATCTGATTTATCTGAAACATACCACCCGGCAGTGTCGACTCCTGATCCAGCAGTTCCAAGAGAAACCACCCAATAAGAAAGAAAACGAGTCGGATAAAGAGGAAAATGAGGAGGAAAACGATGGTTATCCGAAGGTCAATTCCACTCTGATGATTTTTGCTGATGTTGAAAGTAAGAGTCGATTGAAGGTCCTCAACAGAGAAGTAAACATGGTCGCCCCTACCGAGAAGACTACCTATCTAAGGTGGTTTCAGACGGCCATCACATTCGACCAGTCGGACCATCCCGCTCGTGTGGCCACCCCTGGGAGGCAAGCACTGGTGGTCGACCCTGTGGTTGGGGGCACTCGACTGACCAAATTTATGATGGATGGCGGCAGTGGTCTGAACATCCTCTACGGGGAGACCTTGAAAGGAATGGGCATTCCGATGTCCAAGCTTAGCGAGAGCAATATGAGTTTCCATGGTGTTATTCCCGGAAAGAAAGCCGAGTCACTCGGCCAGATCGCCCTCGACGTGGTTTTTGGTGATTCAAGGCATTACCGAAAGGAGAAGTTGACATTTGAAGTCGTGGATTTCCAGAGAGCCTATCATGCCATTTCGGGTAGGCCAGCCTATGCACGCTTCATGGCTCGACCATGTTATGTGTATCTCAAACTGAAAATGCCCGGCCCCAAAGGTGTGATCACGATTACATGCAATAGGCAGAAGGCTGAGGAATGTTTACAGAAGGGTTCCAAGATCGCCGATGAACAAATGGCAGCAGTTGAATTCCAAGAATATCAGAAGAGTGCAGATCCGAGTGATTTGCTGAGAGCCAAGAAGCCTGCCACAGATTCTGCATTCCAATCGACTGGTGAGATGAAGCCAGTCCATATTCACCCGACGGATCCCAATGCTGCACCGACTCATATATCAACGACACTCGACAGCAAATAGGAAGGAGCGCTCGTCCAGTTCCTCCATGTGAACTGGGACATCTTTGCATGGAAACCTTCTGACATGCCAGGTGTGCCCAGAGGACTGGCCGAGCACCGCTTGCGTGTCGACCCCAAAGTAAAACCCGTCAAAGAGTACCTTCGGTGGTCCACCGTGTCGAAGAGGAAAGCAATCAGCGAGGAAGTAGCTCGACTGTTGGAAGCAGAGTTCATCCGTGAAATCTACCACTCCGAGTGGTTAGCCAATGTAGTCATGGTTCCTAAAAAGGATGATTCACTTCGTATGTGCATTGCTTTCAAGCATATCAATTGGGCCTGCCCGAAAGATCATTTCCCTCTCCCTCGCATCGATCAGATTGTTGATTCGACTGCGGGGTGTGAGCGCTTCTCTTTCTTAGATGCGTATTCCAGATACCATCAGATCTGACTGTATGGTCCTGATGAAATAAAAACAGCCTTCATCACCCCGTTCAGGTGCTTTTGCTATGTCACCATGCCTTTTGGTTTGAAAAATGCCAGAGCCACATTCATGAGAATGATTCAGAAGTGCCTGCTCACTCAAATCAGTCGGAATGTGGGAGCGTACATGGATGACATTGTGGTCAAGTCCCGCAAAGGTTCCGACCTATTGACTGACCTGGCAGAAACCTTTGCCAACCTGAGGAGGTATGATATCAAGCTGAATCCGTCAAGTGCATGTTCGGAGTTCCAGGAGGGAAGTTACTCGCTTTTCTCGTTTCCGAACGAGGGATCGATGCCAACCCAGAAAAAGTCGATACCATCATCTAAACAAAACGACCCGTGCGAGTGCATGACGTTCAGAAACTGACTGGTTGTCTGGCCACCCTGAGTCGATTCATTTCTCATCTCCGTGAAAAGGCCTTGCCTCTTTACCGATTGATGAAGAAGTCTGATAAGTTCGAGTGGACTGATGAAGCTGAAGCAGCATTTGCAGACCTCAAAGCCCTGCTTTCCACCCAGCCGGTGCTCGCTGCGCCAATTAGCAAAGAGCCTTTACTGCTCTACCTTGCAGCCACTGGACAAGTTGTCAGCACAGTACTCACGATCGAGCGAGAATAAGAAGGAAAAGCTTACAAAGTTCAACGCCCGGTCTATTATCTCTCTGAAGTTTTGACTCCGTCCAAACAACGATAACCACATTATCAGAAGCTTGTCTATGGAATTTACATGACCATGAAGAAGGTGGCGCATTATTTCTCTGACCACTCCATTACAGTCATCAGCGACGCACCACTATCTAAAATTCTGAATAATAGAGACGCAACTGGTCGAGTGGCGAAATGGGTGATTGAACTCCTTCCATTGGATATCAAATTCGAGGCAAAGAAGGCCATCAAGTCCCAATCAATCGCAGATTTCCCGGCTGAATGGATTGAGCAGCAATTGCCGACTCAAGTTCATTCGGAGCATTGGACTATGTTCTTTGATGGCTCCAAGATGCTGAATGGTTCAGGTGCTGGAGTAGTTTTGGTGTCCCCCCGCGGAGACATGCTTAGTTATGTTCTCCAGATTCATTTTGATTCCTCCAATAACGAAGCCGAATATGAAGCACTTCTATACGGGTTGCGTATGGCCATTTCACTCGGCGTCCATCGCCTTATGGTCTATGGCGACTCGGATTTGGTGGTTAACCAAGTGATGAAGGAATGGTATGTCAAGAGCCCAGCCATGACAGGTTATTGCAATGTAGTGAGAAAGCTCGAGAAGAGGTTTGAAGGGTTGGAGCTCCACCATATACCCCAATTAAAAAATCAAGCTGCCGATGAGTTAGCCAAGATAGGCTCAAAGAGAGAAGCTATTCCCCAAAACGTGTTCCTAGAACATATCCATTCGCCTCGGTTCAGGAAGATCCGTTCACTGAAGAGCCACCACAGCCCAAGAGCGCCACGGATCCGACTGAAGTTGAAGTCCCAGCCGTGGTCGACTTGATCATGGAGGTTTTGGTTATCACTCCCGACTGGACAATACCATACATTGCATACATTCTTAGGAAAGAACTCCCGGAGGATGAAGAAGAGGCTCGACAGATCATCCGACGGTCTAAGGCCTTTACTGTGATAAAGGGACAGTTGTTCAGAGAGAGTGTAACTGGAGCCTGCCAAAAATGCATCATGCCTGAAGAAGGCCGAATGATCCTTGACGATATTCACTCGGGAACCTGTGGTCACCATGCGTCCTCTCGGACCATCATAGCCAAAGCATACCGAGCCGGATTTTATTGGCCGCACGCGAACGAGATGGCAAAGGAAATAGTAGACAAGTGTGAAGGTTGTCAGTTTTATTCCAACATGTCCCACAAACCTGCGTCAGCTCTGAAAACTATTCCTATCGTATGGCCATTCGCTGTTTGGGGTATGGACATGGTTGGACCCCTGAGGACAGGGAGAAGTGGATTTACACATGTGCTGGTAGCAGTCGACAAGTTCACCAAATGGATCGAAGCCAAGCCTATCAAGAGCCTTGAGGCAAGCACAGCCGTGAGTTTCATCAGAGAACTTATATTCAGATATGGTGTCCTGCACAGCATTATCACGGACAATGGCTCGAACTTCGATTCTTAAGAGTTCAAAGCTTTTTGCGCCTCCCAAGGCATGAGGGTCGATTACGCTTCGATCGCCCATCCCCAGTCGAATGGGCAGGCGGAACGAGCAAATGGATTGATTCTCAAAGGACTGAAGCCTTGGTTAATGCGTTACCTCAAGCACGCGGCAGGGGCATGGGTCGAAGAACTCCCCTCGGTGCTTTGGGGGCTGAGGACGACCCCCAATCGGTCGACTGGACGGACTCCATTCTTTCTAGTCTACGGAGCCGAAGCTGTCTTGCCGAGCGCTTTGCTCCACAACGCTCCCCGCGTTGAACTCTTCTCAGAAGAAGAAGCAGAGCAGGCTCGACAAGATGCAGTCGACCTCTTGGAGGAGGAATAGAAATGGCCTTGATCCGGTCGACCATTTACTAGCAAGACCTGCGTCGTTTCCATGCCAAGAACGTAAGAGGTCGTGCATTCCAGGAAGGGGACTTGGTCCTCCGAGTGGATCAGCAGAAGCCCCACAAACTTGCCCCCGCTTGGGAAGGCCCTTTCGTTATCACCAAGGTGCTCCACAATGGAGCGTATCATCTCTTCAATGTTGAGCACAATAAAGATGAGTCGCACGCTTGGAATGCAGATCTGCTCCGCCCTTTTTATTCTTGAATGTTCGGACCGGTCAGATGTAATAAGAAATACTTTTTATTTTGACTATCAAAAGACGTAATTTACTCCTCCCGCATAATTGTTGTTTATTTCTTTTGTGTACATTACCTTAGCCACGAATCTTTTTCGCCTAAGTCGAAGTGATAAAAATCCTACCGAGTGGAGAGCCTGCATCTCCCTCGGGGGCTTAGCTGCAGCCCAGTGCTCGCCTAAGTGATAAAAATCCTACTGAGTGGAGAGTCTGCCTCTCCCTCGGGGGCTTAGCTGCAGCCCAGTGCTTGCCTAAGTTTGAAAAATCCTACCGAGCGGTGAGCGAACCTCCCGCTCGGAGGCTTAGCCACAACCCAATGCTCGCCTAAGTTTGAAAAATCCTACCGAGCGGTGAGCGAACCTCCCACTCGGGGGCTTAGCCACAACCCAGTGCTGGCCTAAGTTTGAAAAATCCTACCGAGCGGTGAGCGAACCTCCCGCTCGGGGGCTTAGCTGCAGCCCAGGGCTCGCCTAAGTTTGAAAAATCCTACCGAGCGGAGAGTGAACCTCCAGCTCGGAGGTTTAGCTGCAGCCCAGTGCTCGCCTAAGTTTGGAAAATCCTACCGAGCGGTGAGCGAACCTCCCGCTCGGGGGCTTAGCTGCAGCCCAGTGCTCGCCTAAATTTTGAAAACCATACCCAATCGGTCGACTGGAACGTCAAGACCATTGCTGAGTGCCTCGTCGATGAGCTGATCAATGATTGCACAAGGATCGTCCGACCGGTCGACTGGAACGTCAAGACCATTGCTGAGTGCCTTGCTGACGAGCTGATCAATGTTGTGCAAGGATCACCAGATTAGTCAATTGGAACGTCAAGACCATTGCTGAGTGCCTTGCTCATGAGCTGATCGACGTTGCGCAAGAATCATCCGATCGGTCGACTGGAACGTCAAGACCATTGCTGAGTACCTTGCCGATGAGTTGATCAATGCTGCGCAAGGATCACCCGACTAGTCGACTGGAATGTCAAGACCATTGCAGAGTGCCTTTCCGATGATCTGATCAATGTTACTCAAAGATAGCTCGATCAGGCGACTGGACATTCTTCCTCAGAAGTGGCATTAAACAAACGGACAACAATTCAGGAGAAAGGCGAATTTCATTCGAAGACAGACGCAATATGAAGGGCGATAAATCCAAAGTTTCCTAACCGCAAAATAAAGTGCTTGGGCACCAGGCCCGAAGGAGTTTTATCGATTACAAATCCACTCGGCATTCCGAGGCAAATCAAGGTGGTGGCATAATGTTTTGTAAATCACTCAGCGGGAGAAGGACTGGCCGGGTCGCAGAAGCTGTCGAGATTGATGCTGTCGGCGATGCGAGTGGCTGCCTCAAGGAAAGTAGCCATGAAGTCCTGGAAGGAGTGCTTCTTGGTGTTTGCCACTTTGAGAGCCGCCAGCTTGTCCTCCTTGGCCTCGTTGTAGTGCACTCGGACCAAAGACAAGATGACGTCAGCCCCACAACACGCAAAAGATTTCTTCCATTCTTGCACTCGGTCTGCGATCTGGTTCAGCCGAGTCATCAAAGACTCGAGGTCTCGAGACATCTTCGCCTGGGGCCAGAGCTTGGCGTCCACTCGGACCATCGCCGCCTTCAGCCGAGCCAGATAGTCGACTGCACCATCCAAGTGAGACTCTAGTCGAAGAAAGTTCATCGTAACTTCCTCTTTCATGGGGCAATTGATGGGGTCGAGACCTGTCTCGACCCGTCCAGTTTCAGCCTCGAAGTCGTGACAGAATTCTGTTTCATCACAGCGAACAATGAGTCGACAGAATTGCAAATCTCAATCGACGATGGTTATTTAACTGAATACACATACCTTCAAGCTTCAGGACAAGCTTTGCTGCAAGTTGTTCTAAATGAGACTCTAGCTTGCCGGTCCTGGTCTTGAGACCCTCAACTTCAGCGGTCAAGTTCTCCTTGTCCTTCCTTAGCTGCTCGACTTCGCGGTTAGCGTCCGAGACAGCCTTCTACGGTGTTGCATTCTCATCCTCCAACTTGCCGACTGAAGCTAGCTTCTTGTCCGCAAGCTTCGTCTTCTCACGCGCTTCCTTTTGAGCAGCTGCCAAGTCTAGGTCCTTCTGCTCCAGAGCTTCCTTCATCCTCTCTAAAGAAACAACACTCTTCAGACGAGACTGAAGTTGGCGATTTTCACTACGCACATCTTCTTTTATGAATTCAGTCGGTTCAAGAGACTAAAAGAAAAGCCAGCACCAAGTGTGAAGCTACAAAGCAGACATAATGACCGAGTGATTACCTCCCATGATGGCTGTTTCCTCTTGAGCTTTCTTCAGGTTCTTCTTCGCCAGTTCAAGATCAAGTTCAACACTAATATGCTTCTTCTTTAATTCGGTGAGACGACCTCCAAGATCACAGGACCTCTGCAGCCAGAAAGACAGGCGTGTCAGTCGACACGTACAAGTAATAGTGAAGGGAAAGATTCATTCTCAGACTACTACCGAATCAAATATTCAACAGTAGTCTCGGGGACTACACCCAGTGGTTGCGCTTAGCGTGCCCCCACTAGATCAGATCAACACTCAAAAAAGGGAAAAACAATGATCAGCACTCATCAGACCCCAGTCGACTGCCAGCAGCCGACCGCGGTCTCGGGGACTACACCTAGTGGGTGCACTCGACGTGCCCCCACTGATTGGGAAAGTGCAAAATCAGAGATTTCCAGAGTCCTAAAAGGAGGAACATCCACTGGGTGATCAGATATAAAGCAACGTTCAAAAATCCAGTTGAAAGTCTACTGACCTGAACATTGGTCCGAAGGGCAGTGCTGGCGTTGTAAGCTACTTGACTAGCTTCATGCATCACTTTCACATGCTACATGACAAGATTCGCCTGGCGAAGAGCTTCCCTAGCGGCACTCGGCGAGTCGTCTGGAGTCTGATATGTAGCAAAGAGAGATGGCTCCAGAGGAGTCAAAGCAGCGGCCGGGTCAGACGAGTGGAGTTGCATTGGTGTGGCAGGCGTCTGTGCAGTCGAACTCGACGGACGATCAGTCGTCAACGGTTAGCAAATGTGACGTTTGCCCGAGCTATCGCCTCCGGCGCCGGTGTCAACTGAGGGATTTGGACTTCAAGTCTCCTTCGGCTCGAATCTCCACTCTTCTTCTTCCTCCCCTGTGGAGGCGCTTCTTCTTCTTCATCAGCAAGGAGCACAATGACATCTTGCGGAGCTACATAAGAAGAGTAGCATACAATTTTCAGTCAATCGACCACTCATTCGGTTAGACAGAACTGGGTTGAACAAACTTACCCGCTCGAGAGGTGGCTTCTTCATCTTCTTCTGGTCCTTTGTCAACGTCCATATCAGTGGCAGCAGAGGCGGGGCTGGAAAGGCACACGGGTTAGTTAGTCAGATCGAGAGAACTTTCAGTCGACTCAAGGAAACACAAATAAGATACCCACCCCGAGGCAACGGGGACGTCCATATTGATTCGCGACAATGTCTTTTGGGTCTTGGAAGGGGCGACTTTTGGCTGCTTAGCCACCTTCTCCGTCGGCTCCGGAGTCGATGTCCGAGCGCGCTTCTGGGTGGTGGCACTTGGAGCTGTACCCTTCACACGACCACCAGACAGATCGTGCTGCTGCTTGGATCGACGCTCAGAGCACGGCGGCGAGTCGACCTCTTCCTCCTCTTCCAATGCCTCGCTCTCCTCCTCCTCTCATTCCGGTGACTCCCACTCACCGCTCTCCTCCGCACTGTCCTCCCCCTCCTGGTCCTGCGCCAAAGCTTGTTCGCCGTTGGGCATTGAGTACATCTCAGTGAATACCTGCAAAACAAATTGGTCGAGACAAGAGTCAGTCAACATCGAGCACAGTCGGAACACAAGCGGAAAACAGTCGCAGTGGAGAATGTACCTTGTCGGGTGGATTTTCACTTCTGAAAGGGACAACTCGCCTAGATCCTCTGGGGTTATATTGAGTGCCCGTAATGCTCTTCAACCACGAAGCCACGGTGTCGAGCGACACTTCTTCTGGATGGATCTGAGTGGTGTCGCTCGGTCCAGAATACAACCACATTGAGTGATCACGGGCCTGGAGAGGCTGGATACGCCGAGCAAGGAACACCTCCAGCAAGTCCAGGCTAGTGACACCGTCATTGATGAGCTGGACCACTCGGTCCACTAACATCCTCGTCTCCATGGTATCGGCAGCAGTAACCTTCAGTGGAGCAGGAGTTTGGATGCGGTCGAATGAAAAAGGAGGGAGACCAGTCGAATGACCTGGAGTAGCAACGTCCTGGCAGTAGAACCAGGACGATTGCCAACCTCTAACGGATTCAGGAAGGGTCATAGCAGGGAAGCGCTCCTATTCCTCTTTTCGATGCCTAATCCCCCACACATCTGGATAACGTGGGCTTTCAAGTCACTCGACTTCGCCTTTTTAACCGACTGGGAGCGAATGGTGAAAATATGTTTGAAGAGACCCCAGTGCGGACGACACCCTAAGAAATTCTCGCACATCGACACGAAAGCGGCTAGGTACGTAATAGTGTTGGGGGAAAAGTGGTGGAGTTGTGCCCCGAAGAAGTTCAAAAACCCTCGGAAGAAAGGGTGCGGAGGAAGCGAGAACCCCTAGTCGACATGAGTGGTGAGCAAGACGCACTCACCCGGTCGAGGTTGTGGCTCCGTCTCTCCCTTCGGCAGCCTCGCCGCCCTCGCTACAATCAACCCAGACTCCTCTAGATCGGTCAGATCTTCCTGCCGGATCGAAGACCGGATCCAATCACCTTGGATCCACCCTGGCGGCAGCCCCGAGCGTGATGATGATACGCGACTTTGTTTCTTGCCCTTCGCCGCCCCCGTTGCTTTCTTGGCGCGCTCTAGCGCCGCCATCTTATCCTTCACCATGGCTAGAGGGCGGCGGTGTCGGAGGCAGAGGCGCTTGGTGCGGTGGAGGAGCAGAGGAGAAAGAAGAAGAGGCAGGAATGCATAGTGCAAGCAACCCGGCCCCGTCGCCTTATAAAGGCTCACTTCCGAGTGACTGACGCGTGGGGCCGGGCAATCCCGTCAAATCCTGCTATAGTTGTGCGTGCAGCAAATGCGGCGAAAAAGGCGACACGATGATCGAGGCGTTGCTACTTATCCGGGTCCCCCTTTTTTCGGTGCCCCTCTGTTCGCGCGCGCCCCCGAAATTTTGTATCTCGCAGAATCCGGGATCCCCCGCAGGCAATCGCGCCCGAGATCTCGCACCCCCGCGCGACACTCGATGCATGAAGTCATCAATTCAGTCGACTAATCACTGAATGGATCAAGGCAACCGAGTCGTCCCCGAAGTACCAACACAGGCGTTCAGTCTAACAGAAAGCACTCACAGAGACACGAGACAGGTCCAACGTTGTCTTACTTTCCTCTCACACCTTAATCCATTCGGGGGCTACTAACGAGGATACAGACCAGGGGTAGGGTCATAGGCTCGACCCGTACACCTTACCCAAGGTCACTATCCTGGAAGATGAAAAGACTAAGAGTCAACAGAAGAGCTCTAGCTCCATACGTCGAGTGAAATTCACTCGACGGTAACATCACTCGACGGTCGTTACCTACTGTCACTCGACCACAAGGAAGATCACTCGACCATATTGAAGACCAATAGTCAGAAGGACACGCAACGGACAGATATTTACTCCCCCGTCTTCAATAGCATTAAGACTACTTACTACTGGCGTTACCAGTAATGCTCCTACTTATGTACATTAGTTCCCTTGTAATGAGGGCGGGCTGGGGTCCCGGCGCACTCTATATAAGACACCCTCCCCTCTGGCACAAGGGTTCACACTCTTTGTAACACAACACACATAATCCAATCGACCGCCTCCAGGCACCGAGACGTAGGGTTGTTACTTCCTCAGAGAAGGGCCTGAACTCGTAAAACTCGTGCGTACACCTTCACCATAGACAAGATCTTGCCTCTCCATACCTACCCCCTTTTCTACTGTCAGGTTTAGAACCACGACAGGGCTTATTAAGTTAATTAATTTAACTAACTAATTAATTAATCATTATTTATTTAATTATTATATATCTAGTTTTAACCTCTTTTTTCTTTTGTTTTTCTCTAGGGGTGGGCCCCTGTGGTCAGAGGCCCAGGCTAGCGAATCGGGCGCTGGGCTAGCGAGCGTCTAGAGTTGGGCACACCCGGGTGGAGCGGAGCGGGCGGGTGCGCAGCCGGCAACGGCGACGGAGCTCGGTGGCAGGGGAGTGCACGGGAGGGCCAGGGGGTCGCCGGCGCAGCAGAGGAGGCAGAGCACGCGACAGAGTACATGGCTGGTCGGAGCGGTGGCGCGGTAGCAGCATGCAGCAGCAGCCGCAGGCGGGGCAGAGGAGGCAGGCGAAGTGCGGCGCAGTGGGACGACACGAGCGCGCGGTCGCGCGGGGAGGCGAGCGCAGTCAGAGGAGGCGTGTGGGCATGGGCGGCCGCCGGCGGGTGCGGCACATAGCTGGCAGGGGAGTGGTAGGACGAGACAACGCGAGGCAGGGGTCATGACGGTGGAGGAAGGCCGGGGCGCACGAGGACGTTACGGTGCGGGCGCACGCGCACGCCTAGCGCTACGGGAACGTAGGCAGGGGGTCATGAGCGCGGTGAGAGTGTGCGGGGCACGTCGGGATGCATGGCGAGCGGTGGGCTCAACGAGGGGGAGAGAGGGAGGAGGGAAGGTGGTGGCTCACAGGGGCAGATGGGGAGGGCAGTGGGCTTGTGTGGCCGGTGCTAATGGGGCCACGACGGCGAGGTTCGAGGCGGCGTCAAGGTCGGGGCGGCATGGCTTTATGTAGGCCGTCGCGGAGAACGTCGAGGACGAGGCTGCGAGGTCCGACGATGGGGAGGGCAGCGGCGGTCGACGATGGCGGGGCGATGG
>NC_041393.1:24667751-24723127 GCF_002162155.2 Triticum dicoccoides | reverse complement strand
GCTTTTCAATTATAATTTTTGTTTACTGTTTTGCATTTTCCTTTTATTTAATATTCTTTTCTACTTTGATAAATTTTAGCTTTTATAAAATACAAAGGTTGTACCTAAAAGAGCATTAATAATTATGCCACTACCATAATTAGCTTCGCACCTAAAGGAAAATAGTTTGTAACTATTTATTATTTTAAAATCATTTAATTAATTGTTTTTGCCGCTGTTTTACTTATTATAGTGCAATTGAAAACTTTACAAAAGTGTGGTTTCTTTACCAATAATTACGATGGATTATTTGCCACAACCCAAACATTTTAGTTTTTATCTTTGAAATTTTTTAATGTTTGACAAAAAATCAAATTTGAATTTGAATTGTTTTGATCCAACGCGAGATTAGCAACAACAGCTGAGGTGACGTGGCATCATTAACGTGGGATTACTGTAGCTTGATTATCCGGGCGTCACAATTCTCCTCCACTAGAAGAAATCTCGTCCCGAGATTTAAGAGGTGGAGTAAGGGGGAAAGTTCTGGTTACGAAATTCTATCGAGTCTTCTCGGTCTTGGTTGCTCTTCTCGAAGAGGTCGATCCATTACGTTGATGACTTCATTCCTTTGCTTCAGGTCATCATGATGAAGTCGCCATCCTATCTTCGGGAATTCCATCACACTTATGCAAGAGTAAAGGGTGGGTATTCTAGGAGAACGGACCTCTGCAAGGTTGACTATCTAATCGATAACATAGGGGAAGGTGGCGAAAAGTAACTCCCAAATTGAAACTTAAGAAGTTATCGAGAGCAAGTAAGGAGGTATCATGGGAAGTTTCGAGCGGGCAGGCAATCGTTTGAGGCCTGAAACAGGGCGTGAAAGGGGTTGAAAGCAACGAGAATAAGTATAGTGTTTGATACCGGAATTGATGATTTCTCATAAGGTGGCGCGTGAATTACATACAAGGCCACGCCCGAGGAACAACCTAGCGATCAGGGGGTGTATAGGAGAGTCAGGTTTCGATCCTGTGGAACTGTGGGTTATGGGCCCACCATGTGGGTTAAAAGTAGAAGGAGCGGTGACATATTGCACGGTCATGATAACACGACACGTAAGAGGGCATCCGGTCAGTTATGTCGGCAAACGTCGGCACCAAGGGCGAGGGACGAAGATAACCATTTTCTTGCTCGTTGAAGGACCAATAGGCGAAGTTCTCATCCATCGGTGGTTACCGAATGTCATCAACAAAAGCAACAAGGTCTTACCGACATGATTGCACACCAAGGTGTTTACATAAGCAGGAGAATATTACTACTTAGATCATATAGACCTCAAGAAAGGTTAAACCAAACAATGGAAATGATAGTATGATTATCAAATTAAATAGAACAATGGAAAGGAAAATGTGTTTAAACACATATTTCTGGGGTATATCCTTCCCAAGGACAAACAAAGCATGATATTCATGACATAATAGAAGTAGAAAACCGTTTAGGTAAGGGGAGAGGAATTTCATGACATTACCCAAACAACAGTGTTTGAATAACTGATAAGAAAAATTTAGCATTGTGCTTCAAATGTTCATATTGATGATCGGAGTACCACTTACATGCTTCGAGATAGCTTTGACATGGTCATCATGTAAGATTCAGATTTTGGATACACAAAGGATCCATCAGGAACAACATATATAATAAGTTTAACAATTTCCTCATAGGAGAGTGGCTAACCTTGCTAAAATGGAACTATAACAATAGGTCCTTCGGCCAGGTGTGCTAGGCATGACATCACCTTACCGGGTCATAAAAGACCAGTGTTATAACTCTTGGAATTATGTTCCAACCATCATATCCGACCGAGAGTCAGATCTGCTTGGGGTCAGGATACCTCAGACTCAGGATGCCTGAGAAGAAAAAGGTGTGACACAAATTGACGAGAGGACATCGTAAGATTCTCGGGAAATGAACTACGTAAGCGAGTTCCGAAACAAGAGTTCATCAGTAAACCATGGAGAGGATGAGGAGGTGGTTGATGGGCTCAGCGACAATTCATCGAGAATTCCAAACGGATGGATTTGCACAATAATGTGAACAAGAAGATGACACTTGTCAATTCAAATGATATAATGTTGTATGCTCGAGGAAAACATACACCATCAATCATTAGTCGATAGGTGTGCCCGAAATATGACATTAGGCAGCAAGATCAATGTTAGAGTGACGATTCAATAAACAACAGTCTAAGAACGAACTGTCGATCGTTAACTTCAAAGCAATAGGGTTGCTAGAAGTATAGAACTGAAGCAGCATCGTTAGCATATTGGTATCCTAGTTAAAAACAACACGGGGACTAAGGAAGAATGGTGACGGTGAGAAGTATCATCATACCAAGAATTTCTAAGAGGTGGAGCAATCCCAACAACATTCTCGACAGAAAAGTCAATAATACTTCAAGGCAGAACACAACACTAGCTAGAGAGCAAGTTGTATTCATAATGTGGACAAGTTTGCGAGGAAAGGAAGTCAAGGGTGTTGTCGATGATAATAAAAATCATCGAGGGCAAGGAGGGTATTTCTCATGATGAACATAGTTGACATCTCGAAAGAAGTCAAAGTGTTTAAGGTGATCTGACACATTTGCCGGGAGGTTTCAAGAGGATGCAATCAAACAACAATGACAACAAGCAAGGGAATGACGAAGTGGCAAGTTATAGGATCAATTTATAAGGTGCAAGATCAGAACCAAAGTTGCCATTCAAGACAAGCAACATGATGTTGAAAGCTCGACGTAAGTCGTGCTCACACACTGAAGAATTCGTGCACCAGAGAAGGACGAGGTAGCACAGTCAAAGATAGCAAGACCAGGATGCAGCCGATAGTCTAGGAATGACCAGATTGAGTTTAGAATTTCCCAGTAAAAATACTAGGGTTATTTGATTTGTAGTGCGGAATAATTTCACTAGCCGGTGTCCTCGATTGACAATAACCCAGAACCCGTAGAGTGATTATGACAAGGAAAGATATTACTTCAACAAAGTTAGTAAGATGTGGTGGAATGGCAAGACATCTTCGAGATACCAGGGGGTAATACTCGAAGGTAGAACATGATAGAAGTAGAATCGACTCATTGACCTATGACAGTAGATACTTCAACCTTGCCAAAAATAGACGAGGCACTAAAATGAATTGCCATCAGATATATCAGATCAAGACAGCATAGTCGAAACCATAACTGTAAGGAATCAATTCAAGAATACCGAAAGAATCATACAGCTGGATAATCATTTTGCAAGAAGCTTCCGAGACGGTCTACATCATTTTCATGGGCATGAACACAAAGTTCAAGGTCGACTCCCACTTCTTTAATGCATATTATTTCATTCACCTCTCGCTTTGATAAAATTGTAGTGTTGGAATTTTATCTGGTAGAACACCAGAAGAGTATGACTTGTGAAAACTTTCGAGTCCTCACGGATTAGGGGAAGGCATAGGTTCAACCCATCGGGCATCTTAGTAACATATACCACAAGTTTCAAAAGTAAATACACAAGCTTGAAAGCAGAGCATGGTTGGCCAAGCAGAGGATACAATTTATCAAAGGCACTATGTATCAGGGGAAGAACTCACAAGGTGATTGAATATGAAGGGCACTGTCAGATAACACTCCAACAATGGATCGGGCGATCCACAACGGAGCTGATGTGAGTATCGGTACCCACTCAGAGGAAGAAAGAATGCAGAGGCATCAGATTCAAGAATCACCTGATCAGTCTGATGCTTAAACAGACGCTCTGATCAAGGATGGATAAGTTGAAAACACTTAGTTGGACAATCAATAAAGGCTTGAATTTCCTAGAACCAACTCATGTCCGGGATGACGTCTGAGTCGGAAAGATAATTTTAAAAAAAGGATAACCTGATGACTGTGCTACGTCTTGAGCTCGCGTTGGTTTTCCTTGAAGAGGAAAGGGTGATGCAGCAATAGTAGCATAAGTTTTTCCCTCAGTTTTTGAGAACCAAGGTATCAATCCAGTAGGAGGCTCCTCAACAAGTCCCACAAACCTACACAAACAAACAAAGAACTCACAACCAACGCAATAAAGGGGTTGTCAATCCCTTCACAGCCACTTGCGAAGTGAGATCTGATAGAGATAATATAATAAGATAAATATATTTTTGGTATTTTATAATATAGAGGCAGAAAATAAAGATGCAAATAAAAGTAGATTGGAAGCAAATATGATAAGAGATAGACCCGGGGGCCATAGGTTTCACTAGAGGCTTCTCTCAAGAGCATAAGTATTACGGTGGGTGAACAAATTACTGTCAAGGAATTGATAGAAAAGCGAATAATTATGATGTTATCTAGGCATGATCATGTATATAGGCATCACATCCGCAACAAGTAGACCGACTCCTGCCTGCATCTACTACTATTACTCCACACACCGACCGCTATCCAGCATGCATCTAGAGTATTAAGTTCATAAGAACAGAGTAACGCATTAATCAAGATGACATGATGTAGAGGGATAAACTCAAGAAATATGATATAAACCCCATCTTTTTATCCTCGATGGCAACAATACAATACGTGTCTTGCAACCCTTTCTGTCACTGGGTAAGAACACCGCAAGATTGAACCCAAAGCTAAGCACTTCTCCCATGGCAAGAAAGATCATCTAGTATGCCAAACCAAACCGATAATTCAAAGAGACTTGCAAAGATAACTCAATCATATAAAAGAATTAAGAGAAGATTCAATTATTATCCATAGATAAACTTGATCATAAACCCACAATTCATCGGATCTCGACAAACACACTGCAAAAAGAGATTACATTGAATAGATCTCCACAAGAGAGGGGGAGAACATTTTATTGAGATGCAAAAAGAGAGAAGAACCCATCTAGCTAATAACTATGGACTCGAAGGTCTGTGGTAAACTATTCACAACTCATCGGAAGGGCTATGGTGTTGTTGTAGAAGCCCTCCATGGTGGAATCTCCCTCCGACAGAACGTCGACGACGGCTCCAAGATGGGATCTCGCGGATACAGAAGGTTACGATGGCAGAAATTGTGTTTCGGTTGCTCCCTAGATGTTTTTGGGGTATGTAGGCTTATATTGGAGGAAGAAGTACGTCGGTGGCCGCCCGAGGGGCCCACGAGACAGGGGGCGCGCCCTATAGGGGAGCGCCATTCCCTCTCGTAGCCACCTCGGCTTCTTCTTGACTTGCACTCCAAGTCCTCTGGATCACGTTTGTTCCAAAAATCACGCTTCCGAAGGTTTCATTCCGTTTGGACTCTGTTTGATATTCCTTTCCTTCGAAATACTGAAATAGACAAAAAACAGCAATACGGGCCGGGCCTTCGGTTAGTAGGTTAATCCCAAAAATGATAATAATGTGTAAAATAAAGCCCATAAACATCCAAGACAGGTAATATAATTGCATGGAACAATCAAAAATTATAGATACGTTGGAGACGTATCAAGCATCCCCAAGCTTAATTCCTGCTCGTCCTCGAGTAGGTAAATGATAAAAACAGAATTTTTGATGTGGAATGCTACCTAGCATAATTTCTCAATGTAATTTCTCTTTATTGTGGCATGAATGTTCAGATCCAAGTGATTCAAAATAAAAGTTCATATTGACAAAAGAAATAGCAATACTTCAAGCATACTAATAAAACCAATCATGTCTTCTCAAAATAACATGGCTAAAGAAAGTTCATCCCTACAAAATCATATAGTTAGGCTATGCTTCATTTTCGTCACACAAAGATGTTCTCAACTTCTATACCCCCGATGACAAGCCAATCAATTGCTTTGTACTTAAATAATCTCAAACTTTTTCAACCTTCACGCAATACATGAGCGTGAGCCATGGATATAGCACTATGGGTGGAATAGAATAATGATTGGGGGTTGTGTGGAGAAGACAAAAAAGGAGAAAGTCTCACATTTACGATGATAATCAACGGGCTATGGGAATGCCCATCAATTGATGTCAACATGAGGAGTAGGGATTGCCATGCAACGAATGCACTAGAGCTATAAATGAATGAAAGCTCAACAAAAGAAAACTAGTGGGTGTGCATCCAACTTGCTTGCTCACGAAGACCTAGGGCATTTGAGGAAGCCCATCGTAGGAATATACAAGCCAAGTACTATAATGAAAAATTCCCACTAGTATATGAAAGTGATAACACATGAGACTCTCTACATGAAAACCTGGTGCTACTTTGAAGCACGATATATATGAGACTCATTACATGAAGAACAAGGTGCTACTTTGAAGCACAAGTGTGGAAAAAGAGATAGTAGCATTGCCCATTTATTTATTTTCCCTTTTTTCTTTTTTTTCTTTTTTTCTTTTGGCCTTTCTTTTTCTTTTCTTTTGGCCTTTCCTTTTTTTCTTTTTGGGCAATGCTCTAATAATGATGATCATCACACTTTCATTGATTACAACACATGAATTACAACTCGAAACTAGAACAAGATATGACTCTATATGAATGCCTCTGGCGGTGTACCGGGATGGTGCAATGAATCAAGAGTGACATGTATGAAAAATTATGCATGGTGGCTTTGCCACAAATACGATGTCAACTACATGATCATGCAATGGCAATATGACAAAAGTAATGTATGTCATGATGATGAACGGAACGGTGGAAAGTTGCATGGCAATATATCTCGGAATGGCTATGGAAATGCCATAAATAGGTAGGTATGGTGGCTGTTTTGAGGAAGATATAAGGAGGTTTATGTGTGATAGAGCGTATCATATCATGGGGTTTGGATGCACCGGCGAAGTTTGCACCAAATCTCAAGGTGAGAAAGGGCAATGCATGGTACCGAAGAGGCTAGCAATGATGGAAATGTAAAAGTGCGTATAATCCATGGACTCAACATTAGTCAAAAGAACTCATATACTTATTGCAAAAATTAAGAGGTCATCAAAAACCAAGCACTACACACATGCTCCCAGGGGGATAGATTGGTAGGAAAAGACCATCGTTCGTCCCCGACCGCCACTCATAAGGATGCACAAGCCAGGTACACTTCATGCTTCAAATTTGTTACACAACTTTAACCATACGTGCATGCTACGGGACTTGCTAACTTCAACACAAGCATTCTTTAAATTCATAATCACCCAACTAGCATGACTTTAATATCACTACTTCCCTATCTCAAAACAATTATCAAGCATCAAGTTGATCATGGCATCCAATTCACTTCCTATGATAGTTTTTATTATACACAACTTGGACGCTCATCATTCTAGGACCAATTTATAACCATAGAAAATACCATGCTGTTCTAAAAGAATCTCAAAATAATATAAGTGAAGCCATAGATGTTGGAAATATGCCCTAGAGGCAATAATAAAAGCATTATTATTATATTTCCTTGTTCATGATAATTGTCTTTATTCATGCTATAATTGTGTTATCCGGAAATCGTAATACATGTGTGAATAACAGACACCAACGTGTCCCTAGTGAGCCTCTAGTTGACTAGCTCGTTGATCAACAGATAGTCATGATTTCCTGACTATGGACACTGGATGTCATTGATAACGAGATCACATCATTAGGAGAATGATGTGATGGACAAGACCCAATCCTAAACATAGCACAAGATCGTATAGTTCGTTTGCTAGAGTTTTCTAATGTCAAGTATCTTTTCCTTAGACCGTGAGATCGTGTAACTCCCGGATACCGTAGGAGTGCTTTGGGTATGCCAAACGTCACAACGTAACTGGGTGACTATAAAGGTAGACTACGGGTATCTCCGAAAGTGTCTGTTGGGTGACATGGATCAAGACTGGGATTTGTCACTCCGTATGACGGAGAGGTATCACTGGGCCCACTCGGTAATGCATCATCATAATGAGCTCAGAGTGACCAAGTGTCTGGTCACGGGATCATGCATTACGGTACGAGTAAAGTGACTTGCCGGTAACGAGATTGAACGAGGTATTGGGATACCGACGATCGAATCTCGGGCAAGTAACATATCGATAGACAAAGGGAATAGCGTACGGGGTTGATTGAATCCTCGACATCGTGGTTCATCCGATGAGATCATCGTGGAGCATGTGGGAGCCAACATGGGTATCCAGATCCCGCTGTTGGTTATTGACCGAAGAGTCGTCTCGGTCTTGTCTGCTTGTTTCCCGAACCCGTAGGGTCTACACACTTAAGGTTCGGTTACGCTAGGGTTGTAGGGATATGTATATGCAGTAACCCGAATGTTGTTCGGAGTCCCGGATGAGATCCCGGACGTCACGAGGAGTTCCGGAATGGTCCGGAGGTAAAGATTTATATATGGGAAGTCCTGTTTCGGGCATCGGGACAAGTTTCGGGGTTATCGGTATTGTACCGGGACCACCGGAAGGGTCCCGGGGGTCCACCGGGTGGGTCCACCTGCCCCGGGGGGCCACATGGGCTGTAAGGGGGTGCGCCTTGGCCTAATGGGCCAAGGGCACCAGCCCCACATAGGCCCATGCGCCTAGGGTTTAAGGGGACAAGAGTCCTAGGAGGGTAAGGCACCTCCTAGGTGCCTTGGGGGGGAGGGAAACCTCCCCTTGGCCGCCGGCCATAGGAGATTGGATCTCCTAGGCTGCGCACCACCCCCCCTTGGCACCCCTATATATAGTGGGGGAGAGGAGGGACTTCATACCTGAACGCCCCGGCCTTTGGTTGCCTCCTTCTCCCTCCTCAACACCTCCTCCACCTCCATAGTGCTTAGCGAAGCTCTGCCGGAGTACTGCAGCTCCATCAACACC
Organism: Triticum dicoccoides; assembly: GCF_002162155.2. NCBI lineage: Eukaryota > Viridiplantae > Streptophyta > Magnoliopsida > Poales > Poaceae > Triticum > Triticum dicoccoides. Next base: position 24,714,349 of record NC_041393.1, on the reverse strand, counting down.
ACGCCGTCGTGCTGCTGCTGGTGCCATCTCCCTCAACCTCTACTCCCTCCCTTGCTGGATCAAGAAGAGGAGACGTGGCTGTTCCGTACGTGTGTTGAACGCGGAGGTGCCGTCCGTTCGGCGCTGGTCATCGGTGATTTGGATCACGTCGAGTACGACTACATCATCACCGTTCTTTTGAACGCTTCCGTGCGCGATCTACAAAGGTATGTAGATGCATCTGATCACTCGTTGCTAGATGAACTCCTAGATGATCTTGGTGAAACGAGTAGGAAATTTTTTGTTTTCTGCAACGTTCCCCAACAGTGGCATCATGAGCTAGGTCTATGCGTAGTTCTTCTTGCGCGAGTAGAACACAATTTGTTGTGGGCGTAGATTTGTCAACTTTCTTGCCGTTACTAGTCCTTTCTTGCTTCAGCGGTATTGTGGGATGAAGCGGCCCGGACCAACCTTACACGTACGCTTACGTGAGACCGGTTCCACCGACTAACATGCAGTAGTTGCATAAGGTGGCTGGCGGGTGTCTGTCTCTCCTACTTTAGTTGGAGCGGAATCGATGAACAGGGTCCTTATGAAGGGTAAATAGAAGTTGACAAATCACGTTGTGGCTTTAACGTAGGTAAGAAAACATTCTTGCTAGAACCCTAATTCAGCCACGTAAAACTTGCAACAACAATTAGAGGACGTCTAACTTGTTTTTGCAGCAAGTGGTTTGTGATATGATATGGCCAAAGTTGTGATGAATGATGAATGATCTATATGTGATGTATGAGATGTTCATGCTATTGTAATAGGATTCACGACTTGCATGTCGATGAGTATGACAACCGGCAGGAGCCATAGGAGTTGTCTTTATTCTTTTAATGACCTGCGTGTCATCGAGAAACGCCATGTAAATTACTTTACTTTATTGCTAAACGCGTTAGCCATAGTAGTAGAAGTAATAGTTGGCGAGCAACTTCATGGAGACACGATGATGGAGATCATGATGATGGAGATCATGGTGTCAAGCCGGTGACAAGATGATCACGGAGCCCCAAGATGGAGATCAAAGGAGCTATGTGAAAATGGCCATATCATGTCACGTTTATTATTTGATTGCATGTGATGTTTATCATGTTTTGCATCTTGTTTACTTAGAACGAAGGTAGTAAATAAGATGATCCCTCACAATAAAATTCAAGAAGTGTTCCCCCTAACTGTGCACCGTTGCGACAGTTTGCTGTTTCAAAACACCACGTGATGATCGGGTGTTTTATTCAGACGTTCACATACAACGGGTGTAAGACAGATTTACACATGCAAACACTTAGGTTGACTTGACGAGCCTAGCATGTACAGACATGGCCTCGGAACACAGAAGACCGAAAGGTCGAGCATGAGTCATATAGAAGATACGATCAACATGAAGATGTTCACCGATGTTGACTAGTCCGTCTCACGTGATGATCGGACACGGTCTAGTTTAACTCGGATCATGTAATACTTAGATGACTAGAGGGATGTCTAATCTAAGTGGGAGTTCACTAATAATTTGATTAGTTGAACTTAATTATCACGAACTTAGTCTAAAATCTTTGCAATATGTCTTGTAGATCAAATGGCCAACGTAGTCCTCAACTTCAACGCGTTCCTAGAGAAAACTAAGCTGAAAGACGATGGCAGCAACTATACGGGCTGGGTCCGGAACCTGAGGATCATCCTCATAGCTGCCAAGAAAGATTATGTCCTACAAGCACCGCTTGGTGACGCACCCGTTCTCCCTGCAGAACAAGATGTTATGAATGCTTGGCAGGCACGTTTCGATGACTACTCCCTCGTTCAGTGCGGCATGCTTTACAGCCTAGAGCCGGGGCTCCAAAAGCGTTTTGAGAGACATGGAGCATATGAGATGTTCGAAGAGCTGAAAATGGTTTTCCAAGCTCATGCCCGGGTCGAGAGATATGAAGTCTCCGACAAATTCTTCAGCTGTAAGATGGAGGAAAACAGTTCTGTCAGTGAGCACATACTCACTATGTCTGGGTTGCATAACCGCTTGACTCAGCTAGGAGTTAATCTCCCGGATGATGCGGTCATTGACAGAATCCTCCAGTCGCTTCCACCAAGCTACAAGAGCTTTGTGATGAACTTCAATATGCAGGGGATGGAAAAGACCATTCCCGAAGTATTTGCTATGCTGAAATCAGCGGAGGTAGAAGTCAGGAAGGAGCATCAAGTGTTGATGATCAATAAAACCACTAAGTTCAAGAAAGGCAAGGGTAAAAAGAGCTTCAAGAAGGACGGCAAGGAGGTTGCCGCGCCCGGCAAGCAAGCTGCCGGGAAGAAGTCAAAGAATGGACCCAAGCCCGAGACTGAGTGCTTTTATTGCAAGGGAAGCGGTCACTGGAAGCGGAACTGCCCTAAGTACTTAGCGGATAAGAAGGCCGGCAAAACCAAAGGTATATGTGATATACATGTAATTGATGTGTACCTTACTAGTGCCCGTAGTGGCTCCTGGGTATTTGATACCGGTGCAGTTGCTCACATTTGTAACTCAAAGCAGGGGCTGCAGAATAAGCGGAAACTGGCAAAGGACGAGGTGACGATGCGCGTCGGGAATGGTTCCAAGGTCAATGTGATCGCCGTCGGCACGCTACCTCTGCATCTCCCTTTGGGATTAGTTTTAAACCTTAATAATTGTTATTTAGTGCCAGCTTTGAGCATGAACATTGTATCGGGATCTTGTTTAATTCGAGATGGCTACTCTTTTAAATCTGAGAATAATGGTTGTTCCATTTTTATGAGAGATATGTTTTATGGTCATGCTCCTATGGTGAATGGTTTATTCTTTATGAATCTCGAACGTGATGCTACACATGTTCATAATGTGAGTACCAAAAGAAGTAAAGTTGATAATGATAGTCCCACATTCTTGTGGCACTGCCGCCTTGGTCACATAGGTGTCAAACGCATGAAGAAGCTCCATGCTGATGGACTTTTAGAGTCTCTTGATTATGAATCATTTGACACGTGCGAACCATGCCTTATGGGTAAAATGACCAAGACTCCGTTCTCAGGAACAATGGAGCGAGCAACCGACTTATTGGAAATCATACATACCGATGTGTGCGGTCCAATGAGTGTTAAGGCTCGCGGTGGCTATCATTATGTTCTCACCCTCACTGATGATTTAAGTAGGTATGGGTATATCTACTTAATGAAACACAAGTCTGAAACCTTTGAAAAGTTCAAGGAATTTCAGAGTGAGGTTGAAAATCAACGTGACAGGAAAATCAAGTTTCTGCGATCAGATCGTGGAGGAGAATACTTGAGTCACGAGTTTGGCACACACTTAAGAAAATGTGGAATAGTTTCACAACTCACGCCGCCTGGAACACCTCAGCGTAATGGTGTGTCCGAATGTCGTAATCGCACTCTGTTAGATATGGTGCGATCTATGATGTCTCTTACCGATTTACCGCTTTCTTTTTGGGGCTATGCTTTAGAGACTGCCGCATTCACTTTAAATAGGGCTCCGTCGAAATCCGTTAAGACGACACCGTATGAATTATGGTTTGGGAAGAAACCTAAGCTGTCGTTTCTAAAAGTTTGGGGATGCGATGCTTATGTCAAGAAACTTCAACCTGAAAAGCTCGAACCCAAATCGGAAAAATGCGTCTTCATAGGGTACCCAAAAGAAACTATTGGGTACACCTTCTACCTCAGATCCGAAGGCAAGATCTTTGTTGCCAAGAATGGGTCCTTTCTGGAGAAAGAATTTCTCTCGAAAGAAGTAAGTGGGAGGAAAGTAGAGCTTGATGAAGTATTGCCTCTTGAACCGGAAAATGGCGCAACTCAAGAAAATGTTCCTGAGGTGCCAGCACCGACTAGAGAGGAAGTTAATGATAATGATCAAGATACTTCTGATCAAGCTCCTACTGAAATTCGAAGGTCCACAAGGACACGTTCCGCACCAGAGTGGTACGGCAACCCTGTCTTGGAAATCATGTTGTTGGACAACGGTGAACCTTCGAACTATGAAGAAGCGATGGCGGGACCAGATTCCGACAAATGGCTAGAAGCCATGAAATCCGAGATAGGATCCATGTATGAGAACGAAGTATGGACTTTGACTGACTTGCCCGTTGAACGGCGAGCCATAGAAAATAAATGGATCTTTAAGAAGAAGACAGACGCGGATGGTAATGTGACCATCTATAAAGCTCGGCTTGTCGCTAAGGGTTATCGACAAGTTCAAGGGGTTGACTACGATGAGACTTTCTCACCGGTAGCGAAGCTGAAGTCCGTCCGAATCATGTTAGCAATTGCCGCATTCTATGATTACGATATATGGCAAATGGACGTCAAAACAGCATTCCTTAATGGTTTCCTTAAGGAAGAATTGTATATGATGCAGCCGGAAGGTTTTGTCGATCCTAAGAATGCTGACAAAGTGTGCAAGCTCCAACGCTCGATTTATGGGCTGGTGCAAGCATCTCGGAGTTGGAACATTCGCTTTGATGAGATGATCAAAGCGTTTGGGTTTACACAGACTTATGGAGAAGCCTGCGTTTACAAGAAAGTGAGTGGGAGCTCTGTAGCATTTCTCATATTATATGTAGATGACATACTTTTGATGGGAAATGATATAGAACTCTTGGACAGCATCAAGGCCTACTTGAATAAAAGTTTTTCAATGAAGGACCTTGGAGAAGCTGCTTATATATTAGGCATCAAAATCTATAGAGATAGATCAAGACGCCTCATAGGTCTTTCACAAAGCACATACCTTGATAAGATATTGAAGAAGTTCAATATGGATCAATCCAAGAAAGGGTTCTTGCATGTGTTACAAGGTATGAAATTGAGCTCAGCTCAATGTCCGACCACGGCAGAAGATATAGAAGAGATGAGCGTCATCCCCTATGCCTCAGCCATAGGTTCTATTATGTATGCCATGCTGTGTACCAGACCTGATGTTAACCTTGCCGTCAGTTTGGTAGGAAGGTACCAAAGTAATCCCGGCAAGGAACACTGGACAGCGGTCAAGAATATCCTGAAGTACCTGAAAAGGACTAAGGAAATGTTTCTCGTTTATGGAGGTGACGAAGAGCTCGTCGTAAAGGGTTACGTCGACGCTAGCTTCGACACAGATCTGGATGACTCTAAGTCACAAACCGGATACGTGTATATTTTGAATGGTGGGGCAGTAAGCTGGTGCAGTTGCAAGCAAAGCGTCGTGGCGGGGTCTACATGTGAAGCGGAGTACATGGCAGCCTCGGAGGCAGCACATGAAGCAATATGGGTGAAGGAGTTCATCACCGACCTAGGAGTCATACCCAATGCGTCGGGGCCGATCAAGCTCTTCTGTGACAACACTGGAGCTATTGCACTTGCCAAGGAGCCCAGGTTTCACAAGAAGACAAGGCACATCGAGCGTCGCTTCAACTCCATTCGTGAAAATGTTCAAGATGGAGACATAGAGATTTGTAAAGTACATACGGACCTGAATGTAGCAGATCCGTTGACTAAACCTCTCCCTAGAGCAAAACATGATCAACACCAGAATTCCATGGGTGTTCGATTCATCACAATGTAACTAGATTATTGACTCTAGTGCAAGTGGGAGACTGTTGGAAATATGCCCTAGAGGCAATAATAAAAGCATTATTATTATATTTCCTTGTTCATGATAATTGTCTTTATTCATGCTATAATTGTGTTATCTGGAAATCGTAATACATGTGTGAATAATAGACATCAACATGTCCCTAGTAAGCCTCTAGTAGACTAGCTCGTTGATCAACAGATAGTCATGGTTTCCTGACTATGGACACTGGATGTCATTGATAACGAGATCACATCATTAGGAGAATGATGTGATGGACGAGACCCAATCCTAAACATAGCACAAGATCGTATAGTTTGTTTGCTAGAGTTTTGCAATGTCAAAGTATCTTTTCCTTAGACCATGAGATCGTGTAACTCCCGGATACCGTAGGAGTGCTTTGGGTATGCCAAACGTCACAACGTAACTGGGTGACTATAAAGGTAGACTACGGGTATCTCCGAAAGTGTCTGTTGGGTGACATGGATCAAGACTGGGATTTGTCACTCCGTATGACGGAGAGGTATCACTGGGCCCACTCGGTAATGCATCATCATAATGAGCTCAGAGTGACCAAGTGTCTGGTCACGGGATCATGCATTACGGTACGAGTAAAGTGACTTGCCGGTAACGAGATTGAACGAGGTATTGGGATACCGACGATCGAATCTCGGGCAAGTAACATATCGATAGACAAAGGGAATAGCGTACGGGGTTGATTGAATCCTCGACATCGTGGTTCATCCGATGAGATCACCGTGGAGCATGTGGGAGCCAACATGGGTATCCAGATCCCGCTGTTGGTTATTGACCGGAGAGTCGTCTCGGTCATGTCTGCTTGTCTCCCGAACCTGTAGGGTCTACACACTTAAGGTTCGGTTACGCTAGGGTTGTAGGGATATGTATATGCAGTAACCCGAATGTTGTTCGGAGTCCCGGATGAGATCCCGGACGTCACGAGGAGTTCCGGAATGGTCCGGAGGTAAAGATTTATATATGGGAAGTCCTATTTCGGGCATCGGGACAAGTTTCGGGGTTATCGGTATTGTACCGGGACCACCGGAAGGGTCCCGGGGGTCCACCGGGTGGGTCCACCTGCCCCGGGGGGCCACATGGGCTGTAAGGGGGTGCGCCTTGGCCTAATGGGCCAAGGGCACCAGCCCCACATAGGCCCATGCGCCTAGGGTTTAAGGGGACAAGAGTCCTAGGAGGGTAAGGCACCTCCTAGGTGCCTTGGGGGGGAGGGAAACCTCCCCTTGGACGCCGGCCATAGGAGATTGGATCTCCTAGGCTGCGCACCACCCCCCCTTGGCACCCCTATATATAGTGCGGGAGAGGAGGGACTTCATACCTGAACGCCCCGGCCTTTGGTTGCCTCCTTCTCCCTCCTCAACACCTCCTCCACCTCCATAGTGCTTAGCGAAGCTCTGCCGGAGTACTGCAGCTCCATCAACACCACGCCGTCGTGCTGCTGCTGGTGCCATCTCCCTCAACCTCTCCTCCCTCCCTTGCTGGATCAAGAAGAGGAGACGTGGCTGTTCCGTACGTGTGTTGAACGCGGAGGTGCCGTCCGTTCGGCGCTGGTCATCGGTGATTTGGATCACGTCGAGTACGACTACATCATCACCGTTCTTTTGAACGCTTCCGTGCGCGATCTACAAAGGTATGTAGATGCATCTGATCACTCGTTGCTAGATGAACTCCTAGATGATCTTGGTGAAACGAGTAGGAATTTTTTTTTTCTGCAACGTTCCCCAACAATAGAGACTAGCAATTTCTTCAAAATTAAACCACCGCCGTGCTCTTAAAGATATAAGTGAAGCACTAGAGCAAAAAATATCAAGCTCAAAAGATATAAGTGAAGCACATAGAGTATTCTATGAAATCCTAAGCAAATAGGCTTCTCCCAAAAGGTGTGTTACAGCAAGGATGATTGTGGTAAACTAAAAAGCAAAGACTAATATAATACACGACGCTCCAAGCAAAACACATATCATGTGGCGAATACAAATATAGCTCCAATTAAAGTTACCAATTAACGAAGACGAAAGAGGGGATGCCTTCCCGGGGCATCCCCAAGCTTAGGCTTTTGGCCATCCTTGAATATCTTGGGATGCCATGGGCATCCCCAAGCTTAGGCTTTTGGCCATCCTTGAATATCTTGGGATGCCATGGGCATCCCCAAGCTTAGGCTTTTGCCACCTGAGGGAGTCCTGGATTAGGGGGTGTCCGGATGGCCGGACTATGACCTTTGGCCGGACTCCCGGACTATGAAGATACAAGATTGAAGACTTCGTCCCGTGTCCGGATAGGACTTTCCTTGGGGTGGAAGGCAAGCTTGGCGATACGATATGTAGATCTCCTGCCATTGTAACCGACTCTGTGTAACCCTAGCCCTCTCCGATGTCTATATAAACCGGAGAGGTTTAGTCAGTAGGACGAGCAACAATCATACCATAGGCTAGCTTCTAGGGTTTAGCCTCTCTGATCTCGTGGTAGATCAACTCTTGTACTACCCATATCATCAATATTAATCAAGCAGGAGTAGGGTTTTACCTCCATCGAGAGGGCCCGAACCTGGGTAAAAACATCGTGTCCCTTGTCTCCTGTTACCATCCGCCTAGACGCACAGTTCGGGACCCCCTACCCGAGATCCGCCAGTTTTGACACCGACACCACCCTTTATTCCATAGTCCATAAAAGCTTTACCCAAAACTTGACAACTTCACAACACAAAACTCAACAAGAAATCTTATAAGCTCCGTTAGTGAAAGAAAACAAAACCACCACATAAGGTACTGTAATGAACTCATTCTTTATTTATTTTGGTGTTGAACCTACTGTATTCCAAGTTCTCTATGGTTCATACCCTTACATACTAGCCATAGATGCATCAAAATAAGCAAACAACACACGAAAGGCAGAATCTGTCAAAAACAGAACGATCTGTAGCAATCTGTAACTAACGCAAACTTCTGGAACCTCAAAAATCCTACCAAAATAGTACGTCCTAAACAATTTGTTTATTGATCAGCATCAAAAATAATCAATGCAAAAGCACGTTCCTGTGATTTATTGAATTTTTTTCGTGAGCGCAAAGTTTCTTTTTTTCAGCAGAATCAAATCTACTCATATCATAGGTTATCCTATAGGTTCTACTTGGCACAAACACTAATTAAAAGAAGAAAACACATCTAAACAGAAAGTAGAAACAAAATTTATTACTAAACATGAAGAAAAACAAAGAACATAAATAAAATTGGGTTGCCTCCCAACTAGCGCTATCGTTTAACGCCCCTAGCTAGGCATAAAAGTGAAGATAGATCTAAGTAGTGCCATCTGTGGCACTTGATTCATCAATAGAGCACTTGTGATCTTTAGGGTTTTTTCCCTTTTTAGTGATGATAAAACCTTTAGGCAAAAATTCAAGAATTTCGTTTGTAGCGGAATGTTCCTTAACGATAGAGAGACGGTTGGGGTGATCACTTATGGAATTGAGATCCGCATCCCCATTATTGGAAGATTCACCCTTATTTTTAGGAACATAAATAAACTTGGCAGTTTTGGCAGGGGTTTTTGGAGTGTTTTTCATGGAGGAAAACGCGGAACCTAAGTTAGTAATGATATCCTCAAGTTTACCAATTCTTGCAGAATTTAGATCTAGTTTTTCGTTAACTATAGGTTCTTTCTCTTTAAGATTTTTCAAAGTAACTCCAACCCTAGATCTGTATTGGGTAATTTGATTATGAATCTTTTTATCCACATTTTCAATTAACTCAACAGTGGCAATTTTATTTTCAATGATCTCGAGCCGTTGCATAACATGTTCCAAAGTTAAAATAGTTCCATTAACCAAAAGAGGTGGTGAGCCAAACAAATCTAACATAGCATTATAAGCTTCAAACGTGTGGCTATTCAAGAAATCCCCTCTGGCAACGGTATCAAGAACGCATCTATTCCAAGAAGTAATGCCTACATAAAAATTGCGAAGAAGAACGGAAGTAGAAAGCTTCCTAGTGGATTTATTTTGAGCATTGCAAATTCTATGCCAAGCATCTTTTAAATTTTCTCCCTCCCTTTGCTTAAAATTGAGAATTTCATGTTCGGGAGTAATAACAAGGATAGGAGGACTAGCCATAACGACAAGGTAAACTTTCTAACACGCGAGAAAACGGAAAAAGGCAAACGAAAGAGAGGAGAAGAAAACGGCAAGCAGAAAAGATAGGAGATTGGGAAAGAGAGGGCGAATAAAACGACAAGGGTGAAGTGGGGGATAGGAAAACGAGAGGCAAATGGCAAATAATGTAAATGCGAGGGAGATGAGTTTGTGATGGGTACTTGGTATGTCTTGACTTGAGCGAAGACCTCCCCGGAAATGGCGCCAGAAATCCTTCTTGCTACGTCTTGAGCTTGCGTTGGTTTTCCTTGAAGAGGAAAGGGTGATGCAGCAATAGTAGCATAAGTATTTCCCTCAGTTTTTGAGAACCAAGGTATCAATCCAGTAGGAGGCTCCTCAAAAAGTCCCACGAACCTACACAAACAAACAAACAACTCGCAACCAACGCAATAAAGGGGTTGTCAATCCCTTCACGGCCACTTGCGAAAGTGAGATCTGATAGAGATAATATAATAAGATAAATATATTTTTGGTATTTTATAATATAGATGCAGAAAATAAAGATGCAAATAAAAGTAGATTGGAAGCAAATATGATAAGAGATAGACCTGGGGGCCATAGGTTTCACTAGAGGCTTCTCTCAAGAGCATAAGTATTACGGTGGGTGAACAAATTACTATCGAGCAATTGATAAAAAAGCGAATAATTATGATGTTATCTAGGCATGATCATGTATATAGGCATCACGTCCGCAACAAGTAGACCGACTCCTGTCTGCATCTACTACTATTACTCCACACACCGACCGCTATCCAGCATGCATCTAGAGTATTAAGTTCATAAGAACAGAGTAACGCATTAAGCAAGATGACATGATGTAGAGGGATAAACTCAAGAAATATGATATAAACCCCATCTTTTTATCCTCGATGTCAACAATACAATACGTGTCTTGCAACCCTTTCTGTCACTGGGTAAGAACACCGCAAGATTGAACCCAAAGCTAAGCACTTCTCCCATGGCAAGAAAGATCAATCTAGTAGGCCAAACCAAACCGATAATTCGAAGAGACTTGCAAAGATAACTCAATCATATAAAAGAATTCAAAGAAGATTCAATTATTATCCATAGATAAACTTGATCATAAACCCACAATTCATCGGATCTCGACAAACACACCACAAAAGGAGATTACATCGAATAGATCTCCACAAGAAAGGGGGAGAACATTGTATTGAGATCCAAAAAGAGAGAAGAAGCCATCTAGCTAATAACTATGGACCCGAAGGTCTGTGGTAAACTACTCACAACTCATCGGAAGGGCTATGGTGTTGATGTAGAAGCCCTCCATGGTGGAATCCCCCTCTGGCAGAACACCGACGACGGCTCCAAGATGGGATCTCGCAGATACAGAAGGTTACGGTGGCAGAAATTGTGTTTCGGTTGCTCCCTGGATGTTTTCAGGGTATGTAGGCTTATATAGGAGGAAGAAGTACGTCGGTGGCCGCCCGAGGGGCCCATGAGACAGGGGGCCGCGCCCTATGGGGGGGGCGCCCTACCCTCTCATAGCCGCCTCGGCTGCTTCTTGACTTGCACTCAAAGTCCTCTGGATCACGTTCGTTCCAAAAATCACGCTTCCAAAGGTTTCATTCCGTTTGGAATCCATTTGATATTCCTTTCCTTCGAAATACTGAAATAGACAAAAAAACAGCAATACGGGCCGGGCCTCCGATTAGTAGGTTAGTCCCACAAATGATAATAATGTGTAAAATAAAGCCCATAAACATCCAAAACAGGTAATATAATAGCATGGAACAATAAAAAACTATAGATACATTGGAGATGTATCAGACTGCGTGCCTACGCACATATTGAATCAATAGGCTCAAAATGACTAAGACAAGGGATGTTATCGAGGACTACTAGTCATATGGAATTAACCACAATGCAAGCAGGCAAGAATTTTGAGAATAACATGCTGCAGAGGATTTTCGAAAGATCGAAAAGTATTCCGAAGAATTTTGTGAGACACATGAACTATTGAGAAGAACGGATCCTCGATAAATGTGAATAAAAAACCGTAAGGGTTTTCATGCGAAATAAAATGGCAAGACAGTAAACCCAAAGGATTTTCGGGGCAACAGAGAATAGTTTGAGGCATCTTGTAACAACAAGAGCGACGAGAAATGATCATGAGAACGACAAGTGCATGCAGATATCCATAGGGATATATCGGTGGCAGTGAATTGCAAAGGCGATGAGCACAAGGGTCTCGGGAAAATATCAAGGGATATCCTCAGAATCTTCTGACGAAGCAGGTGATCTTGCGAAATGAGGGATCTCCGGGAGAAATAGTTATGAGAACCTAGAGTTAGAGTTAGCAAAATCATTTAACTCGAACAAAAGAGAGATCAGAGTCCCAGAGTGTAGACGCGGAGTAAAAGATCCTAATACCACCCAATGGCGACGTGGGCCCGTAAGCCGCACAACCAAGTTAGTAAAAACTTTTTCAATGACTAGACTCAACTTCGGCCAAGGAGTTTGGAAGGGGGATTCCTACAGGCAGTCGGCTCTGATACTAACTTGTGACGCCCCCGATTCAATCATACACTAGTCATGCACACAAACATGTATGATCAAAAGTAGGGACTCACGGGAAGATATCACAACACAACTCTAAAAGTAAAATAAGTCATACAAGCATCATAATACAAGCCAGGGGCCTCGAGGGCTCGAATACAAGTGCTCGAACATAAACGAGTCATCGGAAGAAACAAAATCTGAGTACAGACATAAGTTAAACAAGTTGCCATAAGATGGCTAGCACAAACTGGGATACAGATCGAAAGAGGCGCATGCCTCCTGCCTGGGATCCTCCTAAACTACTCCTGGTCGTCGTCAGCGGCTTGCACGTAGTAGTAGGCACCTCCAGTGTAGTAGGAGTCGTCGTCGATGGTGGTGTCTGGATCCTGGGCTCCAACGTCTGGTTGCGGCATCCGAGAAGGAAAGGAAAGAGGGAAATAGAGGGAGCAAAGCAACCGTGAGTACTCATCCAAAGTACTCGCAAGCAAGGATCTACACTACATATGCATGGGTATATGTGTAAAGAGGCAATATCGATGGACTGAACTTTAGAATGCCAGAATAAGAGGGGGATAGCTAGTCCTATCGAAGACTACGCTTCTGGCAGCCTCCGTCTTGCAACATGTAGAAGAGAGTAGATTGAAGTCCTCCAAGTAGCATCGCATAACATAGTCCTACCCGGTGATCCTCCCCTCGTCGCCCTGTGGGAAAGCGATCACCAAGATGTCTGATAACCTGCAAGTATAGGGGATCGCAACAGTTTTCGAGGATAGAGTATTCAACCCAAATTTATTGATTCGACACAAGGGGGGCCAAAGAATATTCTTAAGTATTAGCAATTGAGTTGTCAATTCAACCACACATGGATAACTTAGTAGCAAAGTATTATGGAAGTAATAGTAATGATAGCAAAAGTAACAATAGCAGTTTTGTAGCAATGGTAACAGTGGCAACGGCAAAGTAGCTAAGCAAAGAACAATATGTGAAAAGATCGTAGGCACTGGATAGGTGATGGATAACTATATCAGATGCAATTCCTCATGTAATAGTTATAACATAGGGTGACACAGAACTAGCTCCAGTTCATCAATGTAATGTAGGCATGTATTCCGAATATAGTCATACGTGCTTATGGAAAAGAACTTGCATGACATCTTTTGTCCTACCCTCCCGTGGCAGCGGGGTCCTAATGGAAACTAAGGGATATTAAGGCCTCGTTTTAATAGAGAATCGGACCAAAGCATTAACACTTAGTGAATACATGAACTCCTCAAACTACGGTCATCACCGGTAACTATCCCGATTATTGTCACTTCGGGATTAAAGGATCATAACACATAATAGGTGACTATAGACTTGCAAGATAGGATCAAGAACTCACATATATTCATGAAAACATAATAGGTTCAGATCTGAAATCATGGCACTCGGGACCTAGTGACAAGCATTAAGCATAGCAAAGTCATAGCAACATCAATCTCAGAACATAGTGGATACTAGGGATCAAACCCTAACAAAACTAACTCGATTACATGGTAAATATCATCCAACCCATCACCGTCCATCAAGCCTACGATGGAATTACTCACGCACGGCGGTGAGCATCATGAAATTGGTGATTGAGGATGGTTGGTGATGACGATGTCGACGGATTCCCCTCTCCGGAGCCCCAAACGGACTCCATATCAGCCCTCCCGAGAGATTTTAGGGCTTGGCGGCGGCTTTGTATCGTAAAACGCAATAAACCCTTCTTCTCTTATTTGTTTTCTCCGTGAAAGCAAATATATGGAGTTGGAGTTGAGGTCGGTGGACGTCCAGGGTAAACCCGGGCAAACGTCGGGCTGGGCCGGGTTTCGGGCCAGGCTTATAAAAGCCCGACCTTCATTTCCCAAGCCCGAGCCCGGCCCAAAGCCCGAAATACTCCCTGTTTTCAAGCCCGAGCCCGGCCCGAAGTCAAGCCCGAAGCCCGAAAGCCCGGCCCGAACGCTGTTTTTTAGTGTACGCACGTGCAAGCCCGGCCCGAAGCCCGAAAGCCCGGCCCGAAATACATAAAAAATGAAGCCCGAGCCCGGCCCGAACTATCTTCCGGGCTGCAAAACTAGGCCCGAGCCCGGCCCGAACGTCAAGCCCGGCCCGGCCCGGCCCGGGTTTTTCGGGCCGGGCTCGGGCTGGGTCGTCGGGCCGGGCTGCCCATGCCCGGGTTTGGTCCAGGGGGCCCACGAGGTAGCGTGCATGCCCTAGGGGAGGGGGCGCGCCCCCACCCGCATGACCAGGGTGTGGGCCCCCTGACGCTAATTCTTTCGCCAGTATTTTTTACTAATTCTGAAAAGTTGCTCCGTGGATTTGCAGGTCATTCCAAGAACTTTTATTTCTACAGAAAAATAACACCATAGCAGTTCTGCTGAAAACATCGTCAGTCCGGGTTAGTTCCATTCAAATCATGCAAATTAGAGTCCAAAACAAGGGCAAAAGTGTTTGGGAAAGTAGATACAACGGAGACGTATCAACTCCCCCAAGCTTAAACCTTTGCTTGTCCTCAAGAAATTCAGTTGATAAACTGAAAGTGATAAAGAAAAACTTTTACAAACTCTATTTTCTCTTGTTGTTGTAAATATGTAAAGCTAGCATTCAAGTTTTCAGCAAAGATTATGACTAACCACATTCACAATAACACTTAGGTCTCATGTTTACTCATATAAATGGCATAATCAACTAGCGAGCAATAATAATAAAACTCATATGACAACACTTTCTCAAAACAATCATAATATGATATAACAAGATGGTATCTCGCTAGCCCTTTCTGAGACCGCAAAACATAAATGTAGAGCACCTTTAAAGATCAAGGACTGACTAAACATTGTAATTCATGGTAAAAGAGATCCAGTCATAGTCATACCCAATATAAACTAATAGTAATGCATGCAAATGACAGCGGTGCTCCCGAGCGGGTGTTTTTTAATAAGAGGGTGATGACTCAACATAAAAGTAAATAGATAGGCCCTTCGCATAGGGAAGCAGGGATTTGTAGAGGTGCCAGAGCTCGATTTTAAAAACAAAGATAATAGCATTTTCAGCGGTATACTTTTACTGTCAACATAACAACTATTAGATCTCGATATCTTCCATGCTACACACATTATAGGCGGTTCCCAAATAGAATGGTAAAATTTTATACTCCCCCTCCACCAACAAGCATCAACCCATGGCTTCCTCGAAACAACAGCTGCCTCCAACTAACAACAATCCTAGGGGAGTTTTCTTTAATTATTTTTATTTGATTTGAGCATGGGACCGGGCATCCTGGTGACCAGCCATTTTCTCGTGAATGAGGAGCCACTCCTCTTGAGAATAACCCACCTAGCATGGAAGATACAGACAGCCCTAGTTGATACATGTGTTGTTCGATCATACAAAACATAATTTAATTTGAGGTTTAGAGTTTGGCACATACAAATTTACTTGGGACGACAGGTAGATAACGCATATAGGAAGGTATGGTGGACTCATATGGAATAACTTTGGTGTTTATGGAGTTTGGATGCACAAGCAGTATTCCCGCTTAGTATAGGTGAAGGCTAGAAAGAGAATAGGAAGCGACCAACTGAGAGAGCGACAACAGTCATGAACATGCATTAAAATTAATAGACACTGAGTGCAAGCATGAGTAGGATATAATCCACCCTGAACATATCGTGAAGGCTATGTTAAATTCTGTTTCAACTACATGCATGAACATGTGCCAAGTCGAGTCACTCAATTCATTCAAAGGAGGATACCACCCTATCATACCACATCACAACCATTTTAATAGCATGTTGGCATGCAAGGTAAACCATTATAAACTCATAGCTAATTAAGCATGGCATAAGAAACTATAATCTCTAATTGTCATTGCAAACATGTTTATTCATAATAGGCTGAATCAGGAACGATTAGCTAGTCATATTTACAAAAACAAGAGAGGTCGAGTTCATACCAGCTCCTCTTATCCCGATCATTTCATCATATATCATCATTATCGCCTTTCACTTGCACGACCGAACGATGTGGATAATAATAATAGTGCACGTGCATTGGACTAAGCTGGAAGCTGCCATTCATTTCAAGAGAGAAGACAAAGTAATATGGGATCTTGGTTAAAGTAAATCAATTATGCATATGAGAGCCACTTAGACATTTTCATTATAGTCTTCTCCTCTCGACCCCCAAAGGAAAGAAAAGAAATAAAACTATTTACACGGGAGAGCTCCCAACAAGCAAAAAGAAGAACGAGAAATCTTTTTGAGTTTTTATTTTAATTATTACTATACATGCATGGAAATTAACGTAACTAATATTTTTTTGGTCTTTCTTAAGGTTTATCTGACACACAAGAATAAAGCAGGAAAATAAAATAAACCAGCATGGATAGTACAATGAAAGAGTATGAGCACCGACACTAGATTGAGTGTGTGAACATGAATGTAAAGTCGGTGAGGAATACGTACGCCCCCAAGCTTAGGCTTTTGGCCTAAGTTGGTCTATGGCCATGGGTCAGAGCTAGTCCCTCCAGTGTATTGAGGTGCCTCATCTCGGTACCACTGGCTGGCAAACTCCTCCGGATTCCACTGATAGAAGGATGGTTGATAAGGGTCAAGTTGTGGTTCCGGCTCAGGATCTGGGGCTGATGTCTGGCCTCAGTAAGCACGAGCGGCCTCCGGTAAGACGAGAAACGTGCCCGAAGATAAATCAAACAAAGAGGGTGCATGCAGGATAATAGTTTCACTGTGTTTCTTATGAAATCTCAGATTATATTTAAGCATATTCTCATCATTTGTAACAATAAACTCATGTGCTACCATGCTCTTGTAATCTAGAAAAGTAGGGGGCAACAACTTTTCTTCTTTCTCAAAGTGCCTAATAGGTATCCTGAAATGTTTAGCGAGGCGTGAAGCATAGATACCTCCAAAACTAGGGCCCTTAGTACGGTTCATGCTTAATCGTCTAGCAATAATAGTGCCCATATTAAAAGAGTTATCACAAAATAAAGCATGGAACAAAATGATAATATCAGGAACACTAAGGTTTCCATAGTTTCCGCGACTAATCAAGCATCGACTAGCAAATATTGCAAAGTAGCGTAAAATAGGAGAATGTATGCTAGTTATTCATGCATCGGAAACTTTCCTCGTTTCCCCTACATTAATAGTGTCAATAAATCCTTCCACGTCTTTATGATGTGGTTCCTCTAAGCTGCCCCCAATGGATATCTTGCAAACTGTGCAAAATTCATATAATGACATCTCCCTATCAAAATCATATAATTTAAACTCTACTGAAGGAGGTGTTTTCTTCGGATAAAAGTAGAAATTTTGTACGAAAGTATTGGTGAGTTAGAGATACTGTTCAAGTTGGTTGTGGAGGAAGCCGGTGAGGCCTGCATTATCAACCAAAGAATAGAAATCATCATATATTCGGGCTGCTCTCAAGAAATCATCACAAGGTCGTTCACACGGCCGTACTTCTGCCACACGAGGAAGATTATACTTGGGCTTTTCATTCTCCTTAGCTTGTTTATCCTTAGAACCTTGGATGGAAGAGCCCCTCAAGAAGAATCTCTTCATCCATAACATAACCCTCAGAACAACATGCAATTCATATTTATGGGGAGAACCTTCATCATCACTATCATCAATATTATCAGTTTCAATAATTTCATTCTCCCTAGCCCTAGCAAGTTGTTCATCAAGAAATTCACCCAGTGGCATAGTAGTATCAAGCATAGAAGTAGTTTCATCACAAGTATCATGCATAGTAGAAGTGGCATTATCAATAACATGCGACATATCAGAATATATAGCAGAAGCAGGTTTAGGTGTCGCAAGTTTACTCATAACGAAAGGAGAATCAAGTGCAGAGCTAGATGGCAGTTCCTTACCTCCCCTCGTAGTTGAGGGATAAATCTTAGTTCTTTGATCTTTCAAGTTCTTCATAGTGATCAGCAGATATAAATCCCAAGTGACTCAAAGAATAGAGTTATGCTCCCCGGAAACGACACCATAAAATAGTCTTGATAACCCGCAAGTATAGGGGACCGCAACAGTTTTCGAGGGTAGAGTATTCAACCCAAATTTATTGATTCGACACAAGGGGAGCCAAAGAATATTCTTAAGTATTAGCAGTTGAGTTGTCAATTCAACCACACCTTGATAACTTAGTATCTACAACAAAGTATTTAGTAGCAAAGTAGTATGGAAGTAACAGTAATGATGGCAAAAGTAACAATAGCAATTTTGTAGAAATGGTAACAGTGGCAACGACAAAGTAGCTAAGCAAAGAACAATATGTGAAAAGCTCGTAGGGATTGGATAGGTGATGGATAATTATATCATATGCGATTCTCATGTAATAGTTATAACATAGGGTGACACAGAACTAGCCCTAGTTCATCAATGTAATGTAGGCATGTATTCCGAATATAGTCACACGTGCTTATGGAAAAGAACTTGCATGACATCTTTTGTCATACCCTCCCGTGGCAGCGGGGTCCTAATGGAAACTAAGGGATATTAAGGCCTCATTTTAATAGAGAACCGGACCAAAGCATTAACACTTAGTGAATACATGAACTCCTCAAACTACGGTCATCACCGGTAAGTATCCCGATTATTGTCACTTCGGGGTTAACGGATCATAACACATAATAGGTGACTATAGACTTGCAAGATAGGATCAAGAACTCACATATATTCATGAAAACATAATAGGTTCGGATCTAAAATCATGGCACTCGGGCCCTAGTGACAAGCATTAAGTATAGCAAAGTCATAGCAACATCAATCTGAGAACTTAATGGATACTAGGGATGAAACCCTAACAAAACTAACTCGATTACATGGTAAATCTCATCCAACCCATCACCGTCCAGCAAGCCTATGATGGAATTACTCACGCACGGCGGTGGGCATCATGAAATTGGTGATGGAGGATGGTTGGTGATGACGATGGCGATGGATTCCCCTCTCCGGAGCCCCGAACGGACTCCAGATCAGCCCTCCCGAGAGGTTTTAGGGCTTGGCGGCGGATCCGTATCGTAAAACGTGATGAACCATTCTTTTGTTATTTTTTTCTCCATGAAAGCAAATATATGGAGTTGGAGTTGAGGTCGGTGGACGTCTAGTGGGCCCATGAGGTAGGGGGCGCGCCCTAGGGGAGGGGGCGCACCCCCCACCCTTGTAACCAGGGTGTGGGCCCCCTGACGCTAATTCTTTCACCAATATTTTTTATTAATTCTGAAAAGTTGCTCCATGGATTTGCAGGTCATTCCGAGAACTTTTATTTCTGCACAAAAATAACACCATAGCAGTTCTGCTGAAAACAACATCAGTCCGGGTTAGTTCCATTCAAATCATGCAAATCAGAGTCCAAAACAAGGGCAAAACACTACTAGGAAAAGGGCTATAGATAGGACTAATTCTAATGGCGCACCAGGCAAGTAGTGCGCCACTACTATATACTAATGGCGCACCGGTTGCTCGTGCGCCATTAGTGTGGAAGACACTAATTGCGCACCGTGCTCACAGTGCGCCACTACTATTGATTTTCCCCCATTTTCCATACAAACTAATGGCACATGGACGGCAAAGTGCGCCATTACTAGTTGGAAGTAGTAATGGCGCACGACCAATAAAGTGCGCCATTAGTATATTTTTTTTACTTTTTTGCAAACCTACTAATGGCGCACTATGCCAAAGTGCGCCATTACTAGTTTAAACTAGTAATGCGCACTTTTCCACAGTGCGCCATTAGTATACATATGTTTTTTTTTACTTTTCTGCAAAAAGTACTATGCACCACCTGTCGGTGCGCCATTAGTAACCAGGGTTACTAATGGCACATTGTGTGGTGGTGCGCCATTAGTAACCTGGGATGAACAAGATATTTTGGACCGCCCACCTACCCACTCACTTTCCCCACTTCATTCTCTCCACTCCTCCTCCAAGCTTGTCTCGGCTACCTCCTCCTCCTCACCTCATTTCCACCATAGATTCATCAAAATTAAGTGGTAAAATCACCTTTTTTTGATAGGTAAGTAAGGGGAAAGCTATCTTCATGATATAGATCTACTTTTTTTCTCCCTAGCTCGCTCCAACAACGTGCACATGCACTTTTTGTTGCCTAGCTAGATCTATGTATGTTTGTGGTGTTGCTTGTGTTTGTGGTGTTGCATATATGTTTGTGTTTGCCAATATTTTGCCGGAATGTTGATTCATTTCCGTTTCGGCGAGAATTTTGGCACTATGCATTCTTTTTGGTCCTATTTTTAGGGAAGGTCATGCCAAATTTTTTCTTGGTTCTAAAATATCGTTTTGCTCTACCCCACAGGCGACCATGGTCCGCACGATGACCGAAGGCATCATGAATAGGTTTTTGAGCTCCGCGAAGGCCGAGATGCTTCAAAAGAATGAGACGGAGATAAGATGTCCGTGTCGAAGGTGCAAGCTGAAGAGCCTTATTGCAGACCCGGATTCCGGGCAGGTGCGGGACCACCTGCTCTTGCGTGGTTTCATTGATGGCTATCGGTGGCAAGGTGATGAAGATGACTATGAAGTCGTCCATGGGGGCCGGGCAAGAAATGAGGAAGGGCAACAAGACAACCACCACGGCGAGGGCGGGCGAGAAGACGAAGAATCTCCAGGACATGATCACGACGGTGATGATGTACACAGTCATCATGTAGAAGATGTCGTACATGATGATGAGGAAGATCAAGATGAAGGGCATGATCATGAAGATGAAGATGCCGAAGCAGACGACGATGGAGGCTGGGTGCAGGACCCTCATATTCAAGAGCTGCTTCGCAAGGAGACGGATAACGCAAGATCTACCGCCCGAGAGAAAGCCAAGCTGGATCAACTGGAAATAGACGCGGTTACTCCATTCTATGAGGGATGCAGGCCCGAGGATACCCGCCTAAAAGTAACGCTCATGGCTCTGGAGATGAAGGTAAAACACAAAATGACCGACGCATGCTTCGACGAGAACATGTCATTCTGGCACGAACGTCTTCCCAAGGGGAACAAGTGCTCGACCAGTTTCGAGGAGGCGAAGAAAATCGTGTGTCCTTTGGATTTACCGCACGTGAAATACCATGTGTGCATGAACAATTGCATCATTTATCGGGACGAGCACGCGGAGTCTACCATATGTCCGGTGTGCGGCGTCACTCGATACAAGAAGAGGAAGAAAGCTCCTCGAAAATCGGTGTGGTACTTTCCGATCACTCCTTGTCTGCAGCGGTATTTCGTGGACCCTAAGGTAGCAAAGCTCCTGCGTTGGCACGCGGATAGGGAGGAGAAGAAGCGGGAAGATGATGGAAATGATCCGGAGATAAATAAAAAAGACAAGATGCTGAGTCACCCTAAGGATGCGAGCCAGTGGCAAGCGTTGAACTTCGAATACCCAGAATTTGGGAAGGATCCAATGAACATCATGCTGGGCGCGACCACCGATGGAGTCAATCCGTTTGGCAGCCAGAGAAGCACACATAGCACCTGGCCTGTGTTTGTGTGGATGTACAACCTTCCCCCCTGGTTGTGCATGAAGAGGAAGTACATTCACATGAGTATGCTAATTGAAGGGCCGAAACAACCAGGGAACGACATCAATCTGTATCTGGGGCTGCTGAAGGAGGAGCTAGACACGCTGTGGAAAACGCCAGCCAATACGTGGGATGCCGCAGAGAAAGAATATTTCTCTATGAGAGCCGCACTGCTCACGACGGTGCACGACTATCTTGGTTACAGATATCTCGCGGGGCAGGTAGTCCACGGATTTTCTGGATGTGTAAGGTGGATGGATGACACAACGTATCGCCAGCTAGATAGAGATCCCGGGTCTTTGAAAACCGTGTTCATGGGACATCGAAGGTGGCTTCACAACGATGAACCGTGGAGGAAACGCAAGGATCTGTTCGATGGTGAAACCGAACCCCGAAAACGCCCGTGTACGAGGAGCGGCGAGGAAATAGACGAGCTGTTGAAAAATTGGAAAGACTGCCCACTGCCGGGAAAGAAGCAAAAGGCGCCAGAGCCGGGAAAGAAGCGAAAGGCGCCAGAGCCGCTGCTGAAGGTATGGAAAACGAGGTCTGTTTTCTGGGACTTGTCGTACTGGATGATCCACCGTGTGCCTCATAGCCTTGATGTCATGCATATCACGAAGAACGTGTGCGAGAGTCTGCTTGGTACCCTGCTCAACATGCCAGAGAGGACCAAAGATGGGCTGAAAGCAAGGGCAGACTTGAAATCAATGGGCATCAGGCAGGAGCTTCACGCTAATGATGATGATGATGATGATGATGATGACGATGAGGCGAAGCAGGACACAGAAAGTCATCGCAAAGGCAAAAAGGCCAAGAAGACCGGAAATGACTACCCTCCCGCGTGCTTCACTCTAAGTCAGGAGGAGATCGAGCAGTTTTTCACCTGCCTCCTAGGAGTAAAAATTCCTTACGGTTACGCGGGGAAGATAAGCAGATACCTAGACCCAGCGAAGCAGAAGTTCAGCGGGATGAAGTCTCATGACTTTCACGTGCTGATGACGCAGATACTTCCAGTTGCAATCCGTGGGATCATGGACGCGCACGTCGTGAAACGTTATTTGGCCTATGCAACTTTTTTGATGTCATCTCTTGGAAGTCGATTGGCGTGAGGCAACTCAGAAGGCTACAGGAAGAGATCGTGGTGATACTATGCGAGCTTGAGATGTACTTCCCGCCCGCATTCTTCTACGTTATGGTGCATCTGCTGGTCCATATCGTGGAGGATATCATCCAACTCGGGCCGACGTTCCTGCACATCATGATGCCATTCGAAAGGATGAATGGTGTCATCAAAGGATACGTTTGGAACATGTCACGTCCAGAGGGAAGTATAGCCAGGGGCTTTCTAACCGAAGAGTGCATCTCCTACTGCACGAATTATCTAGGCATCGAGAACCTCGTTGGTCTGCCCGTCAACAGGCACCTCGGCAGGCTCGCTGGATGGGGTCACCGTGAGGGTCGCTGCGAAATGCATGTCGACTTCGAGGGTCGACTCGCTGACTTTGAAAGAGCAAACCTAGTCGCGCTACAACACATAGACGTGATCGATCCTTGGGTGGTAGAGCACAAAACCTTTATTGAGAAGACGTACAATGACCGAGGCCAACAGAGGACGGACGGAGATATACTCAAAGAGCACAACTCATGTTTCACGCGTTGGTTCAAGCAGAAGCTTCTGTCGTACCCTTTACATGAGGATTCTTCCGCGGAAGAACAACTCATATTCGCCTTGTCACAGGGCGCCGAGCACAACCTGATGACCTATGAGGCATACGATATCAACGGCTACACATTCTACACCGAGGACAACGATATGAAGAGCGATGGTTATCAGAACTCCGGGGTAACAATGGAATCCTACACCCGTAAGGACAAGGACAGATATTACAGAAGGATCGAGGAGATCTGGGAGCTGAGCTACGCTGGAGAGAAGGTGCCGATGTTCCGTGTCAGATGGGCCAAGAGCGTCCTAAAAGAAGACCGATATTTCACCACCATGGTTATACCCGAAGCCAAATCCAAGACCGCGGGTGCAAACATCACCGCGAAAAATGAGCCATGGGTACTGGCTTCCCAAGTGGACCAATGCTTCTTCATTACCGACCTGCCAAAGCCCAGTCATGTTGTCGTGAGGAGAGGCAAAAGGAAGATCATCGGAATGGATGGAGTAGCCAATGAGCAAGACTTCGACAAGTACGGCGACCCAAAGATCAAACATGACGACGACGATGAAGTAGCAGCACACACCACAAGAAGAAGCAGGACCACCCTACCTAAAGGACGTCCGTTCCACAGAAGAACTCCATTTGCAAAAAAGAAGGGCAAGAAGATTGTGAACAGATAGCTAGCTAAGATCAATTGTATTTAAATCGTAGTCTTCATTTCTCGATTGTGTTTCATGGGCACTTTTTGATATCATGAATATTTTTAAATTTCATGGACACTTTTTGAAATCAAGAGGACACTTAAATTTCATGGGCACTTTTTAAATTATTACTGTTTTTATAAAAAAAATTACTGTTATGATTTAAACAAGTTTGAACATATTTAAACACAAATAAATATAAAAAACATCATTTAAAATGCATAAAAAAATATTGGGGAGCCTGGGAATCGAACCCAGGACCTCCTGGTGTGTGTGCTGCGTGCTGACTAGTCGGGCTAGTGGGTGGGTTCTGTTGTAGATAGGGCTAGCTTGTAGATAGGGCTAGTGGGTTAGATTAAAACAAAATTCTAATGGCGCACCGAGGGGTGGTGCGCCATTAGAATAGTCATACTTCTGGCGCACGAGTGGGTGGTGCGCCATTAGAAAGCTTCCCCCCACACTAAATCCCCAATCTCTCTAATCTCTCCCCTGCCTCATCGATCTCACCCGCTGCCCCCCCGTGTTCACCGCCACCCTCGCCGCCCCCCTCGCCTCCTTCGCCGTCCCCGAGCCCAGCGCCGCCTCCCTCGCCGTCCCCGAGCAGAGCGCCGCCTCCCTCGACGTCCTCCCGCCCAAGCGCTCCCTCCCCCCGCGGCCCCGCCTGCGCCCTTGACGTGCTCGCCGTCCAACACCGCGCGGCCTGCCCAGGAGGACCGCCGCCATCTTCCTCTTCGACTACGAGGACCCGGACGAGCTCGGATGCCCAGGAGGACCGCCACCGCTCGACGCCCTCGACCGTGCGGCCTGCCCAGGAGGAGCGCCACCGCTCGACGCCGAATTCGTGCCGCCTCGACTAGCTCCGGCTGCCCCGAGTCACCCTCGACCTCCCAAGTGAGCACCCGAGCCGCTTCCCCCTCTTCCCCCTCTTTATTTCCTTCTGATGTGTTCTAGGGTTGGGGGTTGGAGAAATTTGTAGAAGGAAAGGGGGTTGGAGAATTAAGTAGCTAGGGTTTTCCAAATGTTCAAATCTCTCAGCTTGCATTTAGATGCATTTTAGAGGATACTTGGTCCATATTCATTTGGTCCATATTCATTTGCAGTGAACATACATTTTCACTGTTCTTATAATATTTGCTTGATGTCAAATTATGCTATGAGGATATTAGTCTAAGCCCAGTCTTGGATGCATTGTTTTATCCTGCGGACGCCCATTTGCAGTGACCATGGCAGTAGCTGGCATTTTGTTATGATAATTTCAGTATATATCTTACTATCCTTTGCTGATCTCGTTGTATTTTCAATGCACAGGCAACTCTCCGACGAAGTCTCCTCCAGGTAATATATGTCTCATGCTTTCTAAAGAGTACTAGTATACTGACTAAACTATCCACTTGCTATGCTTAGCTGCTTTGTTGTCTGAATCATGACACTTTGCCAGCTGAAACTTGCCTATCACACTGTCGCTGTATTGCTCAACTAAAAACACAAATATTTGTAGTTTTTGTCTGTCATAATGCAACTAAGCATACTAGTCTTAACTAAGCATAGTAGTTTTTTGTAGTGAGACAGTAAGATAGTGAGACAGTAAGAAGGAAACTTCCCAGATTATGTAGAAAGAAAATACTTGGCTACACTAATCTAGAGTGATACAATTTTCCTTCCCATTTGGTATCATCATGTTCAGTGTATACAGTTATAACATCATGTGGGTTTTTTAAGTCTGTTTACAGCTCATGTGGGTTTTAACATCATGTGGGTTGCTGAATGTGAATGATTTTTTTATCCTGTGAACTAGAATGTTGCAATGTTGTTTTATTCAGAGGCTACTGTCAAAAACTTGAGCTACTATCTTGCAAAGATGATGATCATCTTGCTAGTTTGCTAGGTTTTGTCTCCGACCATCGTGTCGTGATGAATTTGCAGGTACCCCGAGAGGCCCTTGAGTTTGCCGCAATGTTGATTAACTTCCGTTCTGGCAAATTCGGGTACTCCATATGTCCTATTTTCAGCAAAGGTCATGCTGAAATTTTAGCATGACTTTGCTAAAAATAGGACATATGGGGTACTTGCGACTAATGCATGGACCGGGGTATCTTAGTACTTAGTTAAGTAGGATCAAATGCCCCGCCATTCTTGCTGCATTAAACCATAGGTGGCAATAGAGCCAAGTGATTAGTACCAAGTGATTAGGCCCAACCTAGGGTGCCTCGGCTTAGGCTTTTAGGGTGCCTCGGCGTCGACAAACCCTAAATGATGAAAGCTTAGGCTTTTAGGGTGCCTCGGTGTCGACAAACCCTAAATGATGAGACCATGATCTTGTTCCTTGACAATAACCAACTTTTTGACCAAACTTTTTTCCCCACTAAGAGCGAAACATGGCCCACAACGATGAGGCCGGTGGTTCGGGCGGCAAGCAATTCTGGGAGCTGTCCCAGGAGATGGAGGAACAACCTCACCACTATGAGGACGCCACGGAAGACACCGATCCTGATTACACAACCCCTAGTGGCGTCGGGGATGACACCACTGATGGTGCCGCCAAGGATGCCACCACTGATGATGGCGACACACACACAGATGGCAGCCAACCGAAGAAGCAAAGGAAGGACCGGCGCCCGAATGCGCTCCGCACCCTCAAGGAAGAATTCACTCAAGTGGACTCTGACGGGAATCCAACGGAGCCCAAACATATAGTCAAGGGGTACTCGGTTCAGCTCGGGTGCATTTTCCGGAGCACCGTCTCGATCAACACCGAGAACCTTAGGCATAAGGACCGAGGTAATTTGCGCAGCCTCCTCTTCACGAAGCTGCACGAACGATACAAGTTCCCCGCCGAATTTGAAAACACACGCCTCTCAGGGAATAAAGTGAACAGTGCCGCCCTCACGAATATGAGCACGGCCCTGTCTACTTGGAGAAGCGCGGTGAAGAGAATGATTGATAAAGGTGATAGTTATGAGAAGATCAAGGCGAGATATCCTTTGATGAGCGAAGATGACTACACAGAGTTCAAGATAAAGTGCGAGAGTAGTGCAACCACCAAATCAAGTCAGTGGGGGAAAGAAATGCGGGAGTTGAACTTAGGGGAACACAAACTCGGTCCCGGCGGTTACAGAGTGGCGGAGCCTATATGGGACAAGGAGGACGCGGAGCGTGCCGAGCAAGGCCTACTGCCCCGCTTCGAGAAATACAGCGGTAACAAGCAGACCAGGAACTATGTCAGGGCCCGGTACAAGGAGGACCCGATAACAAAGGAGCTTACCACGGATCCGAAGACCAGGGCGCTTGAGCTTGTTCTGGTAAGGAATACACCCCCATGTAATTAGCTCCATATGGTTGCACTCTAACTAATCCCCAATATTTCTAAATGGTTCACGTTCCTTTCGCAGGAAACTGAAAGCAGTAGCGCGGGGTCGTCTCAGAGCTCCCCTTTCGACAACCCTTTAAATAGGGCGTCGAACATAATGAAAAGCAAGGATAAGCTCACTAAGCCGACGTTAGCTGGTCGTGTGGCCGGCAAAGGCTTGTCCACAAAATGGGGGTCATACTATACCGCTGGTGTGCGGAAGGAGAAAAAGGCCAGCTCGGAAAGCCAGACGCGCGAGGTTGAAGCACTCAAGGCACAAGTGGTGCGGATTCCGGAGCTTGTCCAAGAGCAAGTGGAACAACAACTGGGAACGAAGCTCAACGCCATGGTGCTTACGTTGATTCATGGGCTGACGACGTGGATTGCGGGCGGCCAACAGGGGCCTCCCCCGGTTCCCAGCTTCACGTCCAGCAACTCGCACAACGCGCAGGCGGCACCATTGGTGTCTCCGGCGGCGCTACTGGTGTCTCCGGCGGCGGCGCCATTGGTGTCTCCGGCGGAGGTGGTATTCGTGTCTCCGGCGCCGGCACGGGCATTGGAGCTTAATGCACCCGGGTGTACGCCGGCCGGCACCTCGCCAGCAAACTTCCCCTCCGTCAGTTGCATGCCCGCCGTTGGCGGTGCCTCGACATTAGCCGAGCTCGACGGCATCACGGTAACTAAGCCTCTCGGCCGATGACTTCATCTCCTTGCCTTTGACTGGGCATCCCTGACGCCCTGTACATGTTTTCGCAGGGCACCGTCGATGTTCCTTGCACTCTTCTGCACTTCGTGGGCGCCGAGTTGGTCGATGTCGCCAAGGGCAGAATCGTTCAACCGGGCAACCACATGTTCCACGGTAATCCGATGCCACCCACAGTGTATAGGGTTGAAGTGGTTCGGGTGCTGCCAGGCTGCGATGAGCTGTTACCTCCGGTTCGACCCGCTGGGGCCGACGAAGAAGATGAGATGACCCTCAGCGCCTGCGTAAACTGGCCGCTGCTTTGGCCGAAGAGCTAGATTCGTTTGGGGTCGGGGGACACCACCCCACAGAAAAGACCGCCAGTCGTGCCGGCGCTAAGCCATGGCAAGAACGCCGCAACGCTACCGGACCTACCGGACATCCCTATGTCGGACATCCCTATGGCACAGGATCCGGACATCCCTATGGCACAGGATCCGGACGACGACGACAACGACGACGGTACATTTACCAAAGTCGATAAGTACTTTTCCAAACATGGGTACGCTGACGAGTTCTGCGGGCCTCTTTCTCAAGAACCCAACCAAGACGACCGCAATCTAGCTGGTACGGCGGAGAAATCCAATTGCAATAGGCGTCGTCTGCCATTCAGTTCTCAGGAGACGCCTCCAGCTCCCGCCTTCACCGAGCCTCAGATAGCTGAGGTGCGAAATATTATCAGCCCCAACACGCTCAAGAAAGCGGTATGTGAGCAGAACTCGGTCCCATTACAGGAGATCAAGAAGAAGGGACGGAAATGAAAGACTAACAAGGGAGCCGATGCGAGCCAGCCGGCACCGAGTTCGATCCGTGCTCAAGACGGGCCACCTTCACCAAAGGATATCTCGAGGAGGGTGCATGTGGCGGGTAGGGCGATGCTACCGCCAAATATGCTGAATGCTGCAACCGGTGCTATGCGGAGTCTACACGACAGTGTTCTTTCTTTGGAGAAGCGGCATCTGAGAGAGAATGATGTGGCATACTCGGTTTTCGTGGCCAAGGTGCCAGAGGGCAAGGGCTTTGCGGATGGCGACATCGGGAGTACGATCGTCCTGCGGTTTGATGACATCTTTGCTATGTTTAACCTTCATCCGCTGCACTACACCTTTGTTCGGCTGTTTTCGCTGAGTATGGAGATGCGGATCACTAGAGACAAGACCCCGGACATCGTGATAGTCGACCCCTTCTACATGCATGCCAAGCACTTGAACAATGCTGGGGACCGCCAAGTTGCGAGTTCACACCTCGAAGGCGTCATTCCGGCAAACCCAGACAAGGATAACTTCCTTGTGGCTTACTTTCCCGAGTAAGTCATCCCTTAACCGCCCCGTAACATATGATTTCTTAGATTTTGATCGTTCTTTTTTTCTAACATTCCGTGTTCTGTGCAGTGACACACATTGCACACTCATCCTCTTAAGCCCGAAATATTCCATGGCCACGTATTTCGACCTGAACCGTAACTCCAAGATAGACTACACAAATGTCAAGAAAGTTCTTGAAGAGGTTCTCCCCGGCTACGCCA
Source organism: Triticum dicoccoides (assembly GCF_002162155.2). NCBI lineage: Eukaryota > Viridiplantae > Streptophyta > Magnoliopsida > Poales > Poaceae > Triticum > Triticum dicoccoides. Next base: position 24,684,501 of record NC_041393.1, on the reverse strand, counting down.
AATCTGGAGGCACCTTCACCAGGGCAGTTCGTAAGTACGGCAAGCACATGTTCTAACACAATACGAAGTTCTGCTGTGTCAAGCAGCCGCCTGGCAGTCAGAAGGATGCCTACTATGCCCTCCATCACATGCGGGCGATCGTAAGGGACCATCATCAACTTCTGCTACCAGATAATCTCAAAGATTGGGCCGCGAGATTGTCGGCAGTCCAGGACGCGGACCTCAGACAAGAATTCTTTTACATCCAGTCAGAGTTTGCGGACATCATCCATCAAGATGTCCTTCATACCTCGGGGCAGTTCTTCGTCAGATATCAACCGTCCAACAGTGAGATAGATGAAATGCTACAAATGCAGGGTGACAACAACCGCGATTTCATGATCATCACGACAGACGGCGGCTTCATCCACGCTCCTGTCCGATGAGTCGAGTCGAAAGTAGTGATGTGTAGTTCTGAAACATTGATTAGCTCATGCTGTAATTAAACTTTAATGAATTCGTATGTCTCTTTGGTTTGGACAGTCGTTCAACTTAGATGTAATCGATGCTATTTATTAGTAGGACCATGAATCGTGCTATTAATGTCTTGCTTTTCTCTTTCGATCCTTTTGTTGCATACTTACATATTGCTTATGTATTGTCTGTTGTTGGCTTGTGCATAGAGATGTCGTCGTATGTCGTGTACAAGGGTAAGGTTCCTGGAGTCTACGACGACTGGGAGGAGTGTCAGAGACAGGTTCACCGTTTCAGCGGTAACAGTTACAAAGGGTACACCACTAGGGCGAAGGCCGAATCTAGATATGCCCGCTATCTAGCGGGAGAGAGGAGGGAGCGTTGGAGGAACCGGATGAGGACCAGTTTGATCGCGATGATGCTCATCGTGATGACCACAACTCTCTTTTATGTGATGGTAGTTTAGATGATCGATATCGACTTGTAATGTGAAGACAAACTCGATAGTCATGGTCTTGAGACTTGTAATGTTTTATCTTTGTTCGGTCTTTTGAATTCGGAGACTAATATGATGAATTGTATTCAGAGACTAATCTTCTATTGTATTCGATGAATATGATGTTGCTGTGTGCTGCTGTCTATATTCTGTCCAATAATATATTTTGTAACCTGTGCAATAATCAGAAAAGCAAAAAAAACCAAATATTCATACTAATGGCGTATCAAGGCAGAGTGCGCTATTAGTATGCCAAAGGATACTAATGGCGCATCGTGGCAGAGTGCGCCATTAGTGTGACAAAGCACATGGTTACATATGCCCCCCCGGGAGGCATACTAATGGCGCATGGTGTTACATACTAATGGCGCACTAGCAGGTGCGCCATTAGTATACCAGATACTAATGGCGCACCAGTGGTGTGCCATTAGTAAAAAATTCTAATGGCATGCTAGTAATGGCGCACCGGTAGTGCGCCATTAGTAGGCAAAACCGGTGCACCATTAGTAGGCCTTTTCCTAGTAGTGAAAGTGTTTGGAAAAGTAGATACGACGGAGACGTATCAATGTCTCTGGAACTTGTCTGGGTGTGTTTTATTAAGTATCCGGTTCTAGTTGTCATAAGGTCAAGGTACAACTCCGGGTCGTCCTTCTACCGAGGGACGCGACTATTCAAATAGATAAACTTCCCTGCAGGGGTGCATCACATTTCCCAACACGCTTGATCCCCTTTGGCCGGACACACTTTCCTGGGTCATGCCCGGCCTCGGAAGATCAACACGTCGCCGCCCTACCTAGGCACAATAGAGAGGTCAGCCGCCGGTCTAAATCCTATGCGCGCAGGGGTCTGGGCCCATTGCCCATTGCACACCTGCACGTTTTGTACACGGCCGGTGAGCAGACCTAGCCTCCCTTATACAAGGGCAGGCGTTCCAGTCCAACCCGGCGCGTGCCCCTCAGTCGCTGGCGTCAAGAAGGCTTCGGCTGATACCACGACGTCGAGTGCCCATAACTGTTCCCGCATAGTTGGTTAGTGCGTATAGGACAGTGGCCAGACTCAGATCAAATACCAAGATCTCGTTAAGCATGTTATTTTGAAGTAACCACGGACGCCGACCAGCGCCAGGCCCACTGTCGGTGTCAAAACCGGCGGATCTCGGGTAGGGGGTCCCGAACTGTGCGTCTAGGCGGATGGTAACAGGAGACAAGGGACACGATGTTTTTACCCAGGTTCGGGCCCTCTCGATGGAGGTAAAACCCTACTCCTACTTGATTAATATTGATGATATGGGTAGTACAAGAGTTGATCTACCATGAGATCAGAGAGGCTAAACCCTAGAAGCTAGCCTATGGTATGATTGTTGTTCGTCCTATGGACTAAAACTCTCTGATTTATATAGACACCAGAGAGGGCTAGGGTTACACAGAGTCGGTTACAATGGGAGGAGATCTTCATATCGTATCGCCAGGCTTGCCTTCCACGGCAAGGAAAGTCCTATCCGGACACGGGACGAAGTCTTCAATCTTGTATCTTCATAGTCCGGGAGTCCGGCCAAGGGTCATAGTCCGGCCATCCGGACACCCCCTAATCCAGGACTACCTTAGTAGCCCCTGAACCAGGCTTCAATGACGACGAGTCCGGCGCGCAAATTGTCTTCGGCATTGCAAGGCGGGTTCCTCCTACGAATACTTCATAGAAGATGTAGAACACAAGGACAGTGTCCAGCTCTGCAAAATAGTTTCCACATACCACCGTAGAGAGAATAATATTCGCACAAATCTAATCTGCTGACATATTCTGTAGCATGACATCATGCCACAGCCAAGCCTTTATTCGAATCGTTTTACTGTCCCACCTCAGCGTGTTTAGCGAGGCGGTTTCCTTGGCATGTCTTGTCAAAGGAGAGATCGTGTCCCCTTATTCCAGGATTCTCATCAATACGGGTGTGGGTAACCCAACCGCGCCATTAACCGCGGCGCTTGGGAGACAAGCGAGTTTTACTAGGCTGGTGGGGGCTACTAGTCTCGGCCGCCCATATAAGGGGATAAGGATCCACCCTTTCCATCTACGCCTTCTTCCTCCTTTGCTTATCCATTCCTGCACACTCGAGCTCCAGCGCCCCAGTCCGCACTTCCCACCTCAACCTTCTCCAACCATGTCCGAAGCGGGAGGTAGATGGATGGCCTCCACCGTCACGGAGGGGCACATCAAAAAGATGAGGAAGGCCGGATACTTGTCTAACGACATCGCGCACCGGCTTCCAGATGAGAGGCAACTCATCCCCACCCCTGGGCCCCATGAGAGGGTCGTGTTCCTCCCCCATTTCCTCCGCGGACTGGGCTTTCCTCTACCCATTTTTCCAGGGGCTCATGTTCTACTACGGCCTAGATTTCCATGATCTGGCCCCAAACTTCATCCTCAAGATCCCGGCGTTTATCATCGTGTGCGAGGCCTTCCTCCGCATCCAGCCTCACTTCGACCTATGGCTGAAGATGTTCAGCGTTAAGCCGAAGGTCATGGGCGGCCGTCAAGCGGAGTGCGGAGGCGCCATGGTGGGCAATATAGCCAACGTTACATGGCTCGAGGGTGCCTTCATAGAGACCATCAAAGGGTGGCAGTCGGGGTGGTTCTACATCACCTAGCCGCGTGACCCTGAATGGGCAGCGGCCCCCGAATTCCGATCTAGCATCCCCACACGGCTCACATCTTGGAAAGAGATGGGCCTGTTGTGGTGTAATCCGGAAGAGGTGACTGGACTCCAAACCTGCATCCAAGACCTGGTAAACAAGAAGGTTAAACTTGTCAACGTAGTCCAGGTCATGCTCTTCCGCTGGATCCTCCCGTGTTAATGACGGGCCTTCAACTTGTGGGAGTTTGACCCAGCCCAGCACCAGAATTTGTCCCAGCTCTTCGACACAAAGCACAAGGATGCCTGGAAGGTGCTATTCAAGAGCTCCGAGGTCTCCCCTCCCGTCACCGAGGATCGCAGATTCTACGCCAAGCGCCAAGCCACCGAAGTAAGCTTGTTTTTATCCTTTACAGGACACTTGATTTTTATAGTTGGACTCTATGCAGGATCTAAACTCCCGCTCCTTTAATAGGACTGGAAGAGGACGTCCGAATAGTTTGACTGTCCGGCCCCTTTGCCCGAAGGCCCACCAGATGCATGCTTAACGAAGCTGCTGGTTCCGGCACCTCATGTGGTGCCGGAGAAGAAGGCCAAGAAGAAGGCCACGGGGACTCGAAAGAGTTCCTGACGCCTGGTGGTGTCGGATTCATCGCCCGACGACCCCAAAGCGCCCTCCGCCTCCGAAGACAAGGAGGAGGAAGAAGAAGCCTCTTCCCCTCCAGCGAGGGGAGGAAAGAAAAGGAAGGCCGCCCCAATTGGGGAGGCCGAAGGGTCCAAGAAGGGGAAGACCCTTCTTCCAGACTACGCCTCCAACACCGACGATGGCGGAGAGGAATGGCCATCCAGGGCGAAGCCCCTGGCAAAATCGTAAGTATCCGGATACCAGAATAACTTATGGCGCTCCTCTATTGTACAGTACCTTCTGACGCCGAATTCAATCATGCAGTCCGCCCAAGGCTCAGCTCGGTGATTCGTTGAGCGGCTCCCTGGATTCATCGGATGTGAATAGCGCTTCATTCCCGACGGCCTCCTCTCCTCGCCCTACGGACGACGCCGAGGTGGAGTCACAAAAGGGACTAAACCAGGAGGAGGTGGTCCTGGAGGCGCCGCAAGGCGACCTCCCGGACTCCAGGCCCAAAGGGGATGAAGCCCCAGAGGGATCCAAGTCCGGCCGTGCGCCGGACATCGCTCCGGAACCTTCAGTGGTTCTGGAGTCCGGCAGGCGGCCCCTTTGCAAGAAGGGCAAGCCTACAACGCCGGCGGCCTCCGTCCAACAGGAGGCACCGGACAATTTGTTGGAGGTGCTTAACGGCGCCTCCATCAACGAGGAGCACCGCACTGTTATGAGTGCGGTGATTCAGAAGGTTCAGTCTGCCAAGAGTGGGCTGACAGAAGCCTGTACCAGCCTTCTAACAGGCTTTGAGGTATGTATTTAAAACATATAAAAAATGTTACCACATAGATAGTAGCCCCTAATGCTCAGTTTGGTGTTCGGAAAGAAAAGCCAGACTGAGGATCTAAAAAAGATATACGCAGGAGTCTAACATAAATATGTCAATATGGGAATGCAGGCTGCGCTACTGACCTCTGCCGCACTGACTGCGGAGGTCGATGCATTGAAGCAGAGCCTCGAGCGATCCGAGAATGAGCTCGGCCGTGCCAAGAAGCAGCTCGAGGACAAGGAAGGTATGTAATACCTTATGTAAGTATATAAAAAATACCTGGTTGCAAATAATGATAGGACCAACGTGAATGTTGCAGGGGCCACAACCGAGGTGGCAACCTTGAAGGAAGCGCTTTCCAAGGCCGAAGACAATGCGGCCATGGAGCGCTCAGAGCAAGAGAAGCAAGAGGCGCAGGTGGCGGAGGTGCGGCAAGAGCTCGATGCTCTTGTGAAAAAACATGAGAAGTTAGAGCTTGACTCGAAGACTCGAGAGTCCGAGCTTGCCTCGGCACTTGAAAGCGCCCAATCTGCCAAGGCCGAAGCCCAAAAAGCCCTCCAGGAGATTGAGGCGATGAAAAAGATTGCGGCGGGTAAGGCATTCTTTATGCAAAGCAAGCACGTGAAAGTAAATTACCTGTTACTTACCCGAATCCGGAGCTCTCCAAGAGCATTCGGAGATCTGCCCTGCAGTGTATCCGCCGCCGCCGCATTCTACCGGGCCGAGGAAGGGAGCTCGACCGAGAAGGTGTTCTGGTCCCAGTATGCTGAGGCCGGACACCCGGTGCCCCTGAGCGACCAGCTGAAGCAGCTGGTCGAGCTTCATAAGGCAGCCGAACAGGCCATGAAGGGCCTGATAAGCCGGCTGTGGCCTGGGGAGGCCATGCCTTTGAGCTATTTTGGGCTGGTGCAGCGGCTGGTGGATGCCTGTCCATGGCTCGAATTCATCAAGTGCTCCATATGCATCGAGGGCGCCCGTAGGGCTTTTGCCCGTGCTAAAGTGCACTGGGGCAAGCTGGATGCTGAGAAGCTGGTGAAGGATGGGCCACCGGAGGGGAAGGAGCATCGCATGCCCGAGACGTATTATGAGGGCGTCCTGAAGGGTGCCCATCTTGTAGCGAATGAATGTACCGGGGATGTAATTTTTGAGTAAACTCACTCGTGTTTATCCTGTGCGCTAAAAACTTGTTCATATGCGCTAAGCAACACTTTTTAAATTTAAAATATTACCTTCTGTGCGGCCGTTTATGAAATCTGAGAGATGCAAGTCGTCGGCTTCTACCCCCATGCCACGAGTGCTGGGGTGTTCGGGATAAACCTGAGCGCTCTTGTTCCCATTCTTGGGTCCATCTAGGGAGGCGCTCAGCACAACGAACAAGGCCATCAGACTTATAGTGCTTTATCACTCTCACTTAGCCATAGAATTCTATAATTTTAAATTTTGGCGAAGCTCCTAGTATTTGGAAGACCGAGTTCAGGGCGCTATCCACGCCTAGGCCGGATAAATCCAGCTCCTCGCTCTAAGCGGCATAAGTCTTTAGGGACTCGAAAAACCTCTCGAACAGCGACCGGTCTCTCGCCTTTCATGACAATCAGTTTTAGCTTTCTCTACTGAGGTGTTAACCAGCTCAACTGGGCACAATCGTAGTAGTTCTCCCAGCGCTACCTTAGCCGACATTGCGGAACGTAAGGTACCAAAACATGGGAGCCGGGCAAACCCAACTATTGACCCAAGACATGATTCGGAGCCGATGCATATAATGCTATAAGTTCGGGGTGCCGCACTCATGAGAGTGTTCGGTCTTCTCACACCGTATTATGGGGTACTTAAGCCCCTGGTGTATTGGCCGTACCAGAGTGTATGGTTGCATAATGTCATGACTGAACATATTTACATGAAAAATGAATGCAATAATAGACAAGAGCTATGTATTGTTTATTAAAAGGCTGCTATGAAAGCAGAACGATACAAATAGTGTGATAAGCAAGAGGTGGGATTATTTGACATTTCCCCCTCCAGGGGTAAGCTGCGAGACTTTAAGTAAGACATGTATTTAGCTCGTTATAGAGACCACCTGGACATTTGACGTGGCTTGTTGTCCCCAGGGCTGTTGCATCGTGTGTTCGGCGATTGTATTGTCGGACAGGCCTTCCGAATAGTGGAGTCCTGAAAGTATATAAAAAAAGAAGAAATGGAAAAATCGGGAGCCCCTAGTGCGGTTGAGCCGCATTCTAGGTGTGCCGTGGTTGTGCCCCTCCCCTTATGCCCATGGTATTTCCAGAGCGTAGTTATGTACGCGTGGTACTGCTATCACAATCTCGCGAGGGCTGGGGCTGGGGCCGCACTGCTATGCTTGCTCGGAGCGTGCCAGCCTGTTTTGTTGTAGGTTACTTCGGGCGCGCTTGACGTTGTCCGAACGTTTAACAGCCGGATTGGAGAATGGCCTTAAGAGGCTACTTTGTACTTCCGCCGCCAGGGCCGCCGTGTGCTCCTCTGTTCGGAGAGAGCATTCGGTGTTTCCATTGACCGTAATGACTCCGCAAGGGCCTGGCATCTTGAGCTTGAGATACGCGTAGTGCGGCACCGCATTCAATTTTACGAATGCGGTTCGTCCGAGCAGGGCGTGATAGCCACTGCGGAACGGGACGACGTCGAAGATTAACTCTTCGCTTCAGAAATTATCCAGGGATCCGAAGACCACTTCGAGTGTGACTGAGCCTGTACAGCTAGCTTCTACACCTGGTATGACGCCTTTAAAGGTCGTCTTTGTGGGTTTAATCCTTGAGGGATATATACCCATTTTAAGCATTGTATCCTAATAAAGCAGGTTTAGGCTGCTGCCGCCATCCATGAGGACTCTAGTGAGGTGAAATTCGTCAATGATTGGGTCTAGGACCAATGGGGCGAATCCGCCGTGACGAATGCTAGTGGGGTGGTCCCTTCGATCGAAAGTGATCGGGCAGGAGGACCATGGGTTGAACTTTGGGGCGACTGGCTCCAACGCATAGAAGTCCTTGAGAGCACGCTTCCGCTCCCTTTTGGGGATATGAGTTGCGTATATCATGTTCACCGTCCGCACTTGTGGGGGGAAGCCCTTCTATCCTTTGTTGTTCGGCGGCCGGGGATCCTCCTCGTCATCGCTATGCAGCCCCTTGTCTCTGTTTTCGGCACTTAACTTGCCTGCCTGCTTGAACACCCAACAATCCCTGTTGGTGTGATTGGCTGGTTGTTCGGGGGTGCCGTGTATCTGGCACGAGCGATCGAGTATCCGGTCTAAACTGGATGGGCCCGAAGGATTTATTTTGAATGGCTTCTTCCGCTGACCGGGTTTAGAGCCTCTAAATCCGGCATTAACTGCCGTATCCTCAGTATTATCGCTGTTAATGCGGCGCTTGTGCTTGTTACAATGTGACCTGCCATTGTTGTCCTTGGTATCTGAGTTACCAGGCTCTTGGTCATGTTATTGCCACGAGCTAGCCAGTTGTCTTCTCCCGCGCAAAAGCGGGTCATGAGTGTCGTGAGGGCTGCCATAGATTTCGGTTTTTCCTGTCCTAGGTGCCAGGCGAGCCATTCGTCTCAGATGTTGTGCCTAAAGGCTGCAAGAGCCTCTGTGTCTAGACAGTCGTCTATTTGATTTTTCTTGATTAGGAACCACGTCCAGAATTGTCTGGCCGATTCCTCTGGCTGCTGAATTATGTGGCTTAGGTCATCGGCATGTGGTGGTCGCACATAAGTGCCCTGGAAGTTGTGAAGGAATGCGGATTCCAGGTCCTCCCAGCAACTAATTGACTCTGCTGGCAGGTTGTTAAGCCAATGCCGAGCTGGTCCTTTAAGCTTGAGCGGGAGGTATTTGATGGCGTGTAGATCATCACCACGGGCCATGTGGATATGAAGGAGATAATCCTTGATCCATACCGCAGGATCTGTTGTGCCGTCGTATGATTCAATGTTTACGGGTTTAAAACCCTCGGGGATTTGATGATCCATTACTTCGTCTGTGAAGCATAGTGGGTGTGCGGCGCCTCTATACTGGGCTATATCGCGACGTAGCTCAGATGAGCTTTGTCTGTTGTGTTCGGCCTGGCCGTATTTGTCATATCCGGCATGATGGTTATCGTCACGTGACGTGGGGCACCCACGCGATCCGTAGATTGATCTTGTTTGCCTTGCCTTATCCTCCAATATGTCTCGCAGGTCTGGTGTGTTTCCCCGTGCTGCTTGAGTTGGCTTAATAGTTCTGGTGCGTTTCCACATGACATGGTGGTATTTTTTGAGAGGCGCCGGGGTGTGGCTTGAGTTGAGGGCCGAAAGGCCTCTCTGTCGCGGCCACGGGGTGGCCGATCGACTGCATCATACGCTGGTGATGTAGGTTTAGTTGCTTCCTCCTCTAGTTGGGGTAGCAGCCTGCGCTTTGGGTAGCCCTTGGAGGGGCGTTCGAGTTTATACTCTTCGGCCGCCAAGACTTCAGTCCATCTGTCGGCTAGCAAATCTTGTTCAGCTCTAAGTTGTTGCTGTTTTTTCTTGAGGCTGTTTGCCGTGGCCATAAGCCTGCATTTGAAACACTCTTGTTCGACGGGATCCTCTGGCACGACAAATTCGTTGTCGTCGAGGCTTGCCTCGTCTTCGGAGGGAGGCATATAATTGTCGTCCTCGACCTCCCTGTCTGCCGCTCTCTCATGAGGGCTGGCTTCTCCGTCCTCCTGCGCTATATCCTGCTGGAGGGGGTTGTCTTCGGCACTGTCTGGGGTGTTGTTGTCTCTAGTGTCGGACTCACCGTTTTTTCTTTGGCGGGATTTAGAGCGGCGCTGCTGACGTTGGCGCTTAGGTTGCTTCTTGGAGGGGTCATCCTCCGTTTTTTCATCGCCATTCCCTGCTTTTGGGGTGTCCACCATGTATATGTCATATGACGAGGTGGCTTTCCAGTGCCCTATAGGTGCTGGTTCTTGGTCGTCTCCTTCATCGGCGTCCATACCGTCGATGTCTTCGGAGTCGAAGTCGAGCATGTCGGTTAAATCGTCGATAATGGCTATGAAGTGGGTGGTGGGTGGGTTTTGAATTTCTTCGTCGTCCGCATCCCAACCTTGCTGACCATAGTCCGGCCAGGGCTCTCCTGACAAAGAGAGAGAGAGACTTTAGTGAATTTAGGGTCGCCAAAGAGCGAGTGCTGAAATACGTCCGCGGCGGTGAAGTCCATGATCGGAGCCCAATTGGGTCCGATCGAAAGGGGTGCGGAAGATCTGGAGTCCGGAAAGGAGTCCGGCACCTTGGAGTCACAGGCCTCACAAAGGACTAGGCTGGTATTCGGCTCGATCGCCGTAGAGATTGCGGCTCCTGGGGCGACGTCCAACCGTCCGCCCCTGACTGGCGCGGTCGGCTCCGAGCTAAAGGTCGGAGCGGACACCTGAGCGGCGCTCTGGGCGCTGTCCGGCAGCAGAGCTAGATCATGCCCATCGTGACAGTGCGGCACGCTCGGCCGTGGCTCGAATCCGTCGAAGATCAAGTCCCCGCGGATGTTAGCCGTGTAGTTTAAACTTCCAAATCTGACCTGATGGCCAGGGGCGTAGCTTTCGATCTGCTCCAGATTGCCAAGCGAATTGGCCCGCAGTGCGAAGCCGCCGAACACGAAGATCTGTCCGTGGAGAAAAGTCTCACCCTGGACCGCGTCATGGTTGATGATCGAAGAAGCCATCGGGCCTAAAGGTGATGACACAGAGGAACTCTCATGAAAGCACCAATGTCGGTGTCAAAACCGACGGATCTCGGGTAGGGGGTCCCGAACTGTGCGTCTAGGCGTATGGTAACAGGAGACAAGGGACGCGATGTTTTTACCCAGGTTCGGGCCCTCTCGATGGAGGTAAAACCTACTCCTGCTTGATTAATATTGATGATATGGGTAGTACAAGAGTTGATCTACCACAAGATCAGAGAGGGTAAACCCTAGAAGCTAGCCTATGGTATGATTGTTGTTCGTCCTACGGACTAAAACTCTCCGGTTTATATAGACACCGGAGAGGGCTAGGGTTACACAGAGTCGGTTACAATGGGAGGAGATCTTCATATCGTATCGCCAAGCTTGCCTTCCACGCCAAGGAAAGTCCTATCCGGACATGGGACGAAGTCTTCAATCTTGTATCTTCATAGTCCGGGAGTCCGGCCAAAGGTCATAGTCCGGCCATCCGGACACCCCCTAATCCAGGACTCCCTCACCCACCCCTTGCCTAGGTGGTCTCAACCTGCCCTGTCACTCGGCCACAAAGATCCACACAGAGGGCCGTCGGGAAAGTATGTCCTTTTAGCCCCCAATCCGTGAATCAACCGCGGGTACTCAATGAGCCGACCCGACTTTAGTCACCATGTGTATAGTATGTATGTATGTATAATATATACCCGTGATCATCTCCCAAGTGATCACGACCCGATAGTATAGCAAGGTAGATGGACAAGAATGTAGGGCCACAAATGATAAACTAGCATCCTATACTAAGCCTTTAGGATTGCAGGTAAGGTGTCAACAGATGTAGCAACAATGACAGGCTATGCAACAGAATAGGATTGACCGAAAGTAGTAACATGCTACACTACTCTAATACAAGAAGTATAGAGCAGAATAGGTGATATTTGGTGATCAAGAGGGGGGGGGGGGTTGCCTGGTTGCTCTGGCAAGAAGGAGGGGTCGTCAACTCCGTAGTCGAATGGGGCAGCAGCATCGTCAGTCTCATAGTCTACAGGAGAGAAGAGGGGGAAGAAACAATAAATGTAATGCAAACATAAGCATGACGATGTGTGACGGGACAATGAGCGATGCTAGGTGTGCCTTAACGCGGTAGTAGGTGATATCGGCGAAGGGGGGAAACATCCGGGAAAGTATCCTCGGTGTTTCGCATTTTCAGACGGTGAACCGGAGGGGGAAAGTTGCATGTTTGCTATGCTAGGGGTGTGTGGCGGACGAATGGGCTGCGTATTCGGATTCGTCTTGTCGTTCTGAGCAACTTTCATGTATAAAGTATTTTCATCCGTGCTACGGTTTATTTTATATTAATTTAAAAAGTATTTAAACAATTTTAGAAATTGACATATTTTATTTAAATCAAAACAGGTTTATTACATCAGTATGACATCAGCGGTCAACATTGACTATTGACCGATCAACTAACGCATGGGTCCCATTTGTCATAGTCACAGTTTAACTAAACATAACTAAATAGTTAATTAGGTTAACTAATGAGGGCTAATTACGTTAATTAATTTAACTAATTAATTAATTAATCATGATTTATTTAATTATTATATATCTAATTTTTTACCTCTTTTTTTCTTTTATTTTAATCCACGGGTGGGCCCCTGTGGTCAGAGGCCCAGGCTAGCGAATCGGGCGCTGGGCTAGCGAGCGTCCAGAGCCGGGCACATCCGGGTGGAGCAGAGCGGGCGGGTGCGTGGCCGGCAACAACGACGGAGCTAGGTGACAGGGGTGTGCACGGGAGGGCCAGGGGGTCGCCGGCGTGACAGAGGAGGCACAGCTCACGGTGGAGTACAGGGCTGGCCAGAGCGGTGGCGCGGTAGCAGCATGCAGCAGCAGCCACAGGTGTGGCAGAGGAGGCGGGCGAAGTGCGGTGCAGTGGGACGGCACGAGCGCGCGGTCGCATGGGTAGGCGAGCGTAGGCGGAGGAGGTGTGTGGGCACGGGCGGCCGCTGGCGGGTGCGGCTCATAGCACACAGGGGAGTCGCAGGATGAGGTGAAGCGAGGCGGGGGTCGTGGTGGGAGAGGAAGGACGGGGCGCGTGAGGCCGTTAGGGTGCGGGCGCGCGCACATGCCCAGTGCTGCGGGAGCGCAGGCAGGGGGGTCTTGAGCGTGGTGAGCGTGTGCGGGGCGCGTCGGGATGCGCGCGAGCGGGCGGCTCGACGAGGGGGAGAGAGAGGGAGGAGGGAAGGCGGCGGCTCACAAGGGGCGGACAGGGAGGGCAGTGGGCTTGGGTGGCCGGGGCTGATGGGGCCGCGGCGGCGAGGTGGACGAGGCGGCATCGAGCAATACAAAAATATACACTTCCATGATGATACGTGTTTGTCACAGTAGGTCACGTTTTCTGTCATGCATGTACATCCATGACGATTTTATGACAGAATCAAGATAGTCATACCTGTGCTGTCGTAGAAGTGTTCCATGACATTACCAAAATTATCATCACGGAAGTGTCCACTTCCATGACGATAAACCGCGCGTCACAGAAGTGCTTTCGTCAAGGGTGACCGACACGTGGCATCCACTGTAACGGAACGCCATTAAGCTATCGGGTCGGGTTTTGGATCCGATAACCCGTTAACAGCCCCGACCAATGGGGATTTTCCACGTGTAAAATCATCATTGGCTGGAGGAAACACGTGTCGGCTCATCGTTGGGACAGATGTCATCCACTCATTGGACAGAAGGCGCCTATGATACGTCGACACGTGGCATGGCCCAACAGAGGCCCATTCTTCTGAAAAGGCCGGCCCGTTTGACTTGGTCAAAAGATGGCGGGCCGGCCCACGAAAAGCCTAACGGCCTATTCGCATATAGCCCATTTACAGCCCGCAAACACAGGGCCCGTTACGGCCTATCCAAATTAGGCCCAGTAGCATCATCTGGGCCGTCCAATATGATTCCGGCCCGTTTTAACTTCCGGCCCATGTATGGCCCATGACATCTTTCGGCCCATTTGAGGCCCTTTGTAACTCTTGGCCCATTAATGGCTCGTGTAGAAACTGGCCCGTAATGAATAGTGTATCAATTTATACCCATTAACAGCCCATTATTCCTTTGGGCCGTTTCCAGCCCATGTTATCTTTCGGCCTTCTCAGGGCCCATTTATTCTTGGGCACATTTCCAGCATTCGGTTATTTACGACACGGTACTGTCATTTTCTGCTTGTGGGCCAAATTCAGCCCGTTGTTATAGTCGGCCCGTTTGTGCCCCGTTAATACGCTGGGCCATTTTTATAGCATCATCAAATACGTCCTATTAACGACGGCCCATTATGGTCGGCCCATGAACGGGCGATTCCAACTCTAGCCCGTTTACGGCCATAATGCGGTCTGTTAATGGCCCATGTTTGGCCGATCGATCGGCCGGCCCATATAAGGCCCATTGATGATACGACCCGTAGAAGGCCCATTGTGTCTACGTCCCGTAGAAGGCCCATTGTTTCTACGGCCCATAGAAGGCCCATTGTTTCTACGGTCGGTAGGAGACCCAGTGCCACTACAGTAAATATGTAGCCCATGGTTATTTTGGCCTAGTTTTAAAAAATAGGTTATTCCAGCCACTAGCAAACCACGAAAAAAGAACTGCACTGACTACAAGCAAACAAATTAATAAGACAATAAGGAAATAAATAAGCAAGCAACTTATGCTAGGCTATCACGACTATTACATATATTACATCCACTGGGCATCAAAGTTTACCACCAGTGCAAATATAGGGAACAAAGCAGCATATAAACGCTACAACAAAACAAGTCCAGAACTGAAACCACTTCAGAAGAGCTCAAGAAACAATATCCTGGGTACCCATAATGCTGGCAAGATGCTTAGCAAGACTATTAACTTTCTCTTGTTTGGCGCTTAAATCCTCCAGCGCTTGCTGTTGCACAAGAAAGTATGCATCTGAATTCTGCAAGGACTTCCTCAGTCCTTCAGCTTCTTGCCGCAACACAACTGACTGATGCCTTTCAGCTTGTAGCTGAGATAGAAGAAGCCGAAGTGATTCAGGCAGCGAGTTTGAAGAGCGTGTGCCAGCGATACTGGCTAGTAACTCGAACACTACATCAACGCAGGACTGTGGGGTTTTCTCACTGTCTACAAGATCGTTTTTATCACCTTTCTTGGAGACCAACAGGGTTGTCTCACTATCTTGAACCTTCTCTGCATTACTTTCTCTACCATTGCATAGTGGGGTGCTCTTCTCCAATATTCTGTTTGCATACTACAAGAGAAACAAGCAGACACATCACAGGTTTAGCTTGTAGTATACGAAACTCATTTTGGTAAACCGGTTCAGTAGTAAGGTGGACAGGATAACAACATGAAACAAACATATATCTATGTACTATGGTCACTGTATTGTCCATATCATTCTATTTTATGTTGCCTAATCAAGATAGAGACACGGTTCAACTCATATATTTTAAGCACAGCAGCATAGACAGAATATAAGTGTGAGAAACTACACAACATTGGCAGCACTTGTAATGTGCATCACATGAGAACATAATTGTTTATACAACTTAAACTGAAATCAACATAGAGCAAGAATTTAGAACGATAATCCAGTTAAAGAAATAGGTTTAAAACATACCCGTTGCGCCATTGGAGTTTCAATTGGATCCTTCAAATTCGAAAGTAGTTGGTATGAGTAAATACAGTGATGCAACGGCAAAGGAGTATGGACCATAGCTACGGAATCCGACTTGAGAACAGTTGCTCTTCTGCTTTAAACATGGAGTTTGGGCTAGCTGTGGTGGTCTTCGTGCTTTGGGCACTGCAGTAGCTTTACAAACTGCTCGTGTGGGGGTACTCTGTGGTGGACATGGTGCTTTGTCAACTAGAAGTGGGTTACTATCTGCTGGGGTTGCGGTTAGATGGGTTGTAGCTGGTTCTCTGCCCAACGGTGTAAGTGTGCAATCTAGAAGAGTCTCGATTATGTGTGGTGGGGCTAGTTTGTGGGCCAGTACAACCATGGTTCTATCTGCATCGACGGGTAGCACTGTCTTTTGTGAAGAACGAGTTTTTGCTCCCTTAGATACTACGATCAGCCCCTCCAATTCAAATGGCTGATAAACAAGAAAAGAAATTGAACGTATAGACATTGTATGATAGATAGATGTGGTAATTCACATATATGTTGTCTAACCAAACAGGACAACATGACGCAATTTCACATATATGATGCCTAACTAAACATGATAGCATGACACAGTTTCAGATATATGATGGATTACTTAACAGGATATAATGGAATAATTCAACATATGATGAGTACCTAAACAGGATGACATGACAAAACTATATGATGTCTTTCTAAAATAGGTTGGAATGAAATAATTCACATACATGTTGTCTAAGTATACAGGATGGCATGATATAATTGACATAATTGATTCATATACTAAGTAGCTGGCACTCGCATGTATGATCTCTAAACTAAGCAGATGGAATTCAATATTGTGCATATGATGTCTAAACTAAGCAATGCAAGACACCATATGCAGCATATGAGAAATATAAAACATTGCAACTTAGAGCATACACCTCACGTGTGATATAGGACTGGTCATCTATCTCTGAATCCTCCTCTGAGGAGCTCCCTGTAACCATCGAGATATATGCTTCAACAGGTATCATTGCCTGCTCTGAAGACCTTGTTTTCACTCCAGATTTTTCCATAACCGGCTCAAATGGCTGATACACATGAAGAGTAGTTCAATATACACAGATTGTCGACAAATGGAATATGTAATGAAAAAAAGATGGCATGAGATAATTCACATATATGATGCATGGCTACATGGCGGTGCATAATTCACATATATGATAACTGGCTGAAAAACATGGCATTGCATAATTCACATATCTGATATAGAAAGAAAACAGGAGGCATTCACACAAAGCATGTCTAATCTAAGCAGATGGCATGGCAATGCAAGACACCATATGCATGATATGAGCAATATAACCCAGCCAAGTTAGAGCATGCA
>NC_041393.1:24664291-24667343 GCF_002162155.2 Triticum dicoccoides | reverse complement strand
TACGACTGGTCATCTGTCTCTGAATCCTCCTCCGAGGAGCTATCTGTAACCAGCAAGAAATCTGCATCGACAGGTAGCACTGACTGCTTAGAAGACCTTGTTTTCACTCCAGATTTTCCCATGACCGACTCAAATGGTTGATGCACAGCAAGAGTAGATGAATGTATAAACATTGTTGAAAAATGGAATACATTATGGAAAAAAATATGGCACGATACAATTCACATATACGATGACTGGCTAAACAGGATGGCGTTGCATGATTCACGTATATGATGCCTAACTAAAGAAGATGTCATTACATAATTCCCATATACTCCCTCCGTTCCTAAATATTTGTCTTTTTAGAGATTTCAAATGGACTAGCACATACAGATGTATGTAGACATATTTTAGAGTGTAGATTCACTCATTTTGCTCTGTATGTAGTCACTTGTTGAAATCTCTAAAAAGACAAATATTTAGGAATGGTGGGAGTATGATATAGAAAGCAAGCAGGTGGCATTCACACAAAGCAAATCTAAACTAAGCTGATGACATATAAGATGTATAATGTAAGCAATGTAAGGCGCCATATGCATGATATGACCAACATTAGCATGTCAGGTTAGAGCAAACACCTCAGGTGGTAAACAGGCGTGGCCGACTCCTTCTGAATCCCCATCTGAACAGTTATCTTCCTCTGGAATACAATCTGGAAATCTAGGAGGGGGGGGGGCACTTCTCCCACCATGGAGCGGCATCTGCATGAAATTATATACCCACACAACGGTCTTCTCTTTTTCTCTACATGTTCAGTACGATTGTGTACAATATCTGACAGGCATAATAAAAAAATAGTTAGATTTTGTAAGGCCTAAGGGGTGCATGCAAAAATCAAGAATGATGGTAGAAAACGAGTGGATGGATCCCAAACTAATGATAACAGGTAGATTATAGCTTCAGTTTAAAAAGATAGAGAATGGATCATCTATTGTTTGTTGCCCACCCAACATGAACCACATAGAAGACCCCAGATGAACCAGATAGTAGACAAATACTATTCGTTGCTGGCTCGATATTAGACCCATGGGCATTTCATAACTCAAGTTTGAATGATAAAGTAGCAGGTAATAATAACCGATGTATAACGTAAGCAAACACGAAAGACTGCAACCTCTCTTCCGGAACTATGTAGTCCTCAGGTTCATCTGCTCAGTCGATGATGGTAATGCAGTTGGTGTGCCTGCTGACAATGGGGAAGATGATCTGAGGCGGTGAAAGAAAGTCTACAGGGGGGATCTCTGCTGCTATGAACGCTTCTGTCGATGGTGCACCTCAGGTGGGGTGGATGACGGCACGGCAGGAGTAGGACATAACACATAGAGTTTTCTTTGACGCCTATCTGAAAATGAAGTAAATCTGTAAGGGATCCTAGAATTGGAGGATTCTATAAATGCAGGGACAGGAAAAACACAGGAATAGGATAGGAATGCACGTGCAAAACAGAGCATTTGGAAACATAGGATTTCAGTCAACCTGGATTTTTGGTTCACATGAATTGGAAGAACACAGGAATGGAGAAACATGGTCAAATTAAAGTCAAACCACATGAAAATGAAAATAATAAGAATCTTATTATGCCTGTAATGCAATTAGTTCTGTTCTTCATGCATATTAATTTGAAAAGGACGTCCAAGTGAATAAAATTCCTACGTTTTTTCTTCGAAAGAGACACCAAAGGAAAAAAATCCACCAGTTTTGCTTTGCTCCACTCCTTCTAACAGATTTGCATGAATAGTAGTTCCATAGCAAAGGATCCCTGAGGGATCGACATGAATGCAGAGTAACAAAGTGATGCGACGAGTGTACAACCTCTTTGGCATAGCCTTGTGGACCTCAGCATCATTGGGTTGGACGTGGAGGATGGTGATGCTAGTGTGACTGTCGAAGGCAGGGAAGAAGATCCGAGGCCTCTGGAAACGGCGCCGAGGGTACTGCTCCGCTGTGATGGACGGTTCCATCGTTGGAGCAGCTCTGGTGAGGTGTACGGCGACGAGGCTGAAACAAGACAAGACAGACAATGTTAATCTGAAGTGGGACCCCAATATCATTTGGAATAGATGACGTAAAATACATCACTAAAAAGTGCTAGATGTAAAATGCATCAGCTGCGCCACGGCCGCTCCTACAGATGCTGTAAGTACTGTTCACTCTGAACTTAACTGAAGAAAATGAACTTTACAGTCGAAACTGAATTTTACTGTCAAAACTGATTGAACTAGTAGCAGAGCATTGCAATAGATGTTTAGGGCGTTCGAGCAATAGTAGTAGATAAGCAGTGATCTAAATCAGCAGACGCTCGAGCAGGGAACGCACTAGCAAAGAGCAAGTCGTGCAGTAGCACCGTGAGAGGGTGCTAAAGCAGCAACTCCTATAGCTGCCGGAGGTCGTGTAGCAGCAGCAGCGCAAGCAAGAGCAAGAGCAGAGCAGCAGCACGAACAAAAGCAAGAGCAGTGCAGCAGCATGACCGACAGGAAGAACAGAGCCGCATCATGAGCGAGAGCCGGAGCAGCTGCAACTAGTGCCATTGTGGAAGTCGCCGCCGAGGAAGCAACGACATGGGGGAGAGACGCCGTGGATGATGTGGCCGACGACGACACCGTTGATGGAGACCCACCATGTCTGCTCCGTATCAAGCACCAGCAACCCCGTGAGATCGAATAAAAGATAAAATGCAGCGGTGAGTGTAGAACCTCCTTGGTGGCGCCGAGTTGGCCTCGGCTTCATCAGAGGAATTGGTGAGGGTGCTGCGGTTCCGGTGGGGTAGGTCAAGACGGCGCTGTGGGGATTGAGGTGGCGCGATAGACGAGGCGAACGTCGGGGCATCTCCTTGGAGGTGGAGGACGGGGCGGCTGATCCGGTGGGACGACGAGATCGATGACGGATCCTCATCCGGTGTGGTGGATGAGGGATGGCGAGCTATTGCGGTGGACGATGTAGTCAGGGAAGAGTCTCTGGCTGGGCGGCGGTCGGGGGGCCGACAGAGGAGCGTGGGGTTTCGCGGATTTTG
>NC_041393.1:24662423-24663873 GCF_002162155.2 Triticum dicoccoides | reverse complement strand
GGGACGCACTTGTCCAAAATGTAGGGTAAGTTACCAGCATACCCCCACCAGTTTTGACACCGTGACGTGGAGCTTCATTTCTGGCTGAGGGGTAGAAGGGAGTTTTCGCACGCGTCAAAATTTTAGGATAACAAGGCGCGGCGCGGGTTGAAGAGGCGGGTGTTTCAAAGCAGGTGAGACAAAAGATACTCGAGCTTGAAAATTTTGGGATAACAAGGTGCAGATTCCTTGTTCGGCGGAACAAACTTAACATGTAAAAAAACAATTCATACAAGACACAAGAGAGTCATGTCCCCTTTTACTATATTGCTATAGATGCCATTGAAAAAACTACAAGAAAAATGTAAAAAATATTGGGAGAACAAGATTACCTAGCACAGTACCAAATCGATTCGCACTTCCCTCAACAACAACAAAAAACAAATCAATTCCCACCAAAAGAAAGAGTAATGTCCCTTTTTATGTGATTACAAATGCCAGGATCTCGAATTTCAATTTTTGAAACCACGTTACGTTGAATTCGAATATATCGTTAGGTGACCTTGCGGTTTATAATTGATGTACTCGTACATTTTGATCTTCCATCATATATGAACATTTTACTCGACCATGTGAACATATATATTGTCGTCAACCATACGGACTAAATTTGAATCAATTTTCCTTATTTGAATACGATTGTTGTCAAGTTATAAAATAATTTAAATATTATATTGATAACAAAAAACATGCATATAGCAGTAATCATAGTTCACTATGAACTACATGTACCATACGCTCTCCAATTCAAATATTTGTATCCATTTGATGTTGAATTCAAATCATAGTACATTATTGGTCTAGGTAGTGAGATGTTTGAGATAATCTAAACCCTATTTTCATATGTATAATTTTTGGCTGAATTGGGACAAGTTTTGGTATAAGCTTCTTGCAAAACCGGAGTTCTCTCAACAAGCCTCGTGGTTCCGAGAGGGAATGTGTCACCTTTGTGTGCGAAACGATATACGCTGCCTCCCCCTGATTTTCTTTACAGAGGCAACATAGAACTATATGAGTGCCCGGTTAAATTTTGGAATTATTTTGGGTTTGTTTGGCCTTTTTATACATTAATTGAGTTTCTGGACTTTTAAAGTGCATAATCAAAATATGAACTGCATGCACATGCTCTGGTGCACCAAAGTTGGTTGAAAAATCACATGTGTGTCCTTGGTTGAATTTCTAGGTCCCATGGAAGAAATGAGAATGAAATTCAAACATCTGGGCGTCGTGACTCGGTCGAGAACATCGAGAAACTTAGATTTTAAATTCATGTAAATCCAAAACTCGCCTGGAAATCATGAAACTTGGCAGGGTGTCATGTCATGGCACTAACATGTTGTGGTAAAAAATTGGGCCGATTTGGAAGCACGTGGTTCTAAGAGGGAACATGCCACCTTTGAGTGTGAAACGA
>NC_041393.1:24645776-24662187 GCF_002162155.2 Triticum dicoccoides | reverse complement strand
CAAAGGCAACATAGAACTACATGAGTGCCCTGTTAAATTTTGGAACTATTCCGGGTTCGTTTGTCGTTTTTATACATTAATTGAGTTTCTGGTCATTTAATGTGCATAAGTCAAATTTGAACTACAAGCACATGCTCTCGTGCACCAAAGTTGGTTGAAAAATCATATTTATGTCCTCGGGTGAATTTATAGGTCCCATGCAAGAAATGAGAATAAAATTCAAACATCTGGGCATCGTGGCTCGCCCGAGAACATTGAGAAACTTGGTTTTAAAATGCTTGTAAATCCAAAACACGTTTGAAAATCATGAAACTTGGCATGGGTGTCATGTCACGGTAAAAAAATTGGCCGAATAGGAATAGATTTTGGTATAAGCTTCTCGCAAACTGAAGCTTCTCTCAAGAAGGCTCGTGGTTCTGAGAGGGAACGTGCCACCTTTGAGTGCGAAACGATATACGCTATCCCCCTTGAGTTTATTTACAAAGGCAACATAGAACTACATGAGTGCCTTGTTAAATTTTGGAATTATTCCGGCTTCGTTTGGCCTTTTTACATATTAATTGAGTTTTTGGTCATTTAATGTGCATAATTCAAATTTGAACTACAAGCACATGCTCCCGTGCACCAAAGTTGGTTGAAAAATCACATTTGTGTCCTCGGGTGAATTTCTAGGTCCCATGCAAAAAATGAGAATAAAATTCAAACATCTGGGCATCGTGGCTCGGTCGAGAACATTGAGAAACTTGGTTTTAAAATCATGATACTTTGCATGGTGTCATGTCATGGTAGTACCATGCCGTGGTAAAAAAAAGTGGCCGAATAGGAACAAATTTTGGTATAAGCTTCTTGCAAATCGGAGCTTCTCTCAAGAAGGCTCATGGTTCTAAGAGGGAACGAGTCACCTTTGTGTGCATAATTCAAATTTGAAATACAAGCACATGTTCCAGTGCACCAAAGTTGGTTGGAAAATCACATGTGTGTCCTCAGGTAAATTTCTAGGTTCCATGCAAGAAATGGAAATGAAATTCAAAATTTTGGACGTCGTGGCTGGGCTGGAAACATTGAGAAACTTAGTTTTTTAATTCCTGATAATCCAAAACATGCATGAAAATAATGAAACTTGGCTTGGTGCCATGTCCGATTTGCGATGGCGCACACATTAGCAATCAACAAAGTCATTTTGGAACAAGTGCTGTCACGTTACAATCGGAAACACAAGTATTATTGAAACCGTGGGCGTTCTATTTACTACCATTTATGTGCCGCCATGCGTCCCCATTTTTTATTAGCTAGGAGGCGTCGTGCAGGGTAGCTATTTGAGTACGAGAGGCGTGCGATCAGACCCCTGCACATGCTTATCGGGAGGAGAGCCCTTTGACCTCCATCTCCCGTCCACCTCTCTCCCAAGGTCTCCATTAATGGCGCCCGAGCCTCTGTTTAATGGCGTGGCTATGTCTCACTCGACTGAGATGTAAGAGAGAAAAAAGAAAATCTAAAAGCACGGATCTTGATGTAAGATCCGACAGACCTATATAACATCTACTGCGACTTATAGCAAGACTGATGAATATATAAGGACGATTAATTGTCTTACATAATTAGAAAGATAATTTAAAAAGCCACATGAGGCTACGCCCGAAATACACAAGGGCAAAAGAAGAAGGAAGACAAGGATCTGGCTCGCTGATCTCTACTTTCTTGATGCGTTACTGCAGGCCGCGGGAACTAGTCTCTGTGGAAAGCGGCGATGAGCTCTTTCGTGTCCTCAAGATGCTACTTGAGAACATCCACGGATTCCTCCACCAGCCTTTGGCGCTCGATGCAGAGCATGTCATTCTTGTCCATAAGTTTCTTGATGATGACGCTGGTCCTCTTCAACAAGGCACTGGTCTCCTCCTGCTGGTCTGCACTTTGGACGACCTTCGCCCTCAGCAAGTCGCGCTCGGCCTGGAGCCTCTCATTGCCCTCCCTTAGTTACCGGATGACACTAGTAGCCTGTTTAAACGAGGCTTTCATGTCGTCCTGCAACCTCGCCCAGTCGGAGATCTAATCCATCTGGCTATGGGTGATCGCATGCATGCGCCTGTACCAGTCGTCGCTTGCCCGCGAGAAATTTTCCCAGGCCGCCGCGGTGCGGCAGGACATCTCTGCTGTATTCGCGGTGCGGCGGGACATCTTTGCTGCTTCTGCGGCGCGGCCGGAGCAGTCTGATGCATCGATGGTGCGGCGGGACCTCTGTGCTGCTTCAGCGGCACGACGGGACCTCTTTGCTGCTACTTCCGTGCGGCGGGACATGTCGGCTGCTTTCGCAGCGAGGCGGGACATCGCTCGTGCTTCCACTTCCATGCTCACCTCTCCCTAGTGGCAATCTCTCGACCCAGAACTCACGCTGGCCATGGCAGACGCAAGGGAAGGATGCGGAATGACTTGTTTGTTTTTGTGGATTAGGAATTGAGGAGGAATGTGCAATCATCTTGGCATACTAGTATTTATAACCGAGTACTAATATGCTCCTAAGTGGGAAACCGTTTAGGTTGTGATCGGTGTGAACAGGTTTGCAATTCAAATATCATGGAGTAATTTGGAATGTGACGAGACGCAAGCTCAAAATTTATTGACGCTTCTAGTTTCGGAGTGCGGCACTATTCCCGGATGGCGTTACGTGGGCACGTGTTCTCGGCCGTGGTGTAGCATATGCCATGGTAGTTCTTTTTCTACTGCTATGTACGTGCAATAACTGGAACCGTCGTATACATATCTTATGGTTAATGGGGCGTTCGACAAGAATAGCCGCGTGGCGAGCTATAGGCTAGTCTTTTTTTCAGACGCATTAAACCTATCTCTTGGGACTTCTCGCACGCACCATCGTGCCACCCACAAAAATTTGTACTCTGATTTTAGTACGTTATACAGGAAGAGAAGAGGTGCACGCACGAACTCGTCCTCTCACACACGTGTCTATTTTTTCTTGAAAAGGAGGATGATGACCCCCGGCCTCTGCATCTGGGAGTCACACATGCATCTGTAGCTACAAATTGTAGTGTTCTCAACCATCCGATTAGCTCTATCATGGATGTACCTATATACTAAAACATCTCTAGATATATCTATATCTTGACAAATGGAAGGCATGTATTGTGGAACAGAGGGAGTGCTTGTCATAAAAATGGATAAAAAGGGACGTATCTAGAACTACAATACGTCTACATACATCTCCTTTTATCTATTACTTCTTACCCAAAGGAACTTTATATCCAACAGACACAAAATATCCATTCGACTGTTGGAAATTACTGATCTGATGTCGAAGTAATTGCTGCATCGCCACCAAAACCCAGCATTTCTTAAGCTAAAGTAGACCGAGGTAAACCTTATATTAGAATATTACTAAGATAAACATAAGGCACTATAGAAACATTTAGGACATGAGCTTGTCAATCTGAATGTGGAGGGACACCAGCTTAGCCCCGGCCAGCAGCTTGGGCGGATCTGTGAAGAAGGTCAGCTCCTGCACGTCGACGTCGTCAGAATCCTTGCTGCTTGTCACCTAAGGGCGCGAGCGGACACATGCTCTGGTGATCGGCGAGATTGTGGTAAGTGACATAGAGCCCACAGCCTTCATGCGACACTCCACCCTCAGCGACAAAATGACGGCGTCCACCGCCGTGTTCCACACGTCGAAGCCACCACCGCGCTCGCACTTCTGGCACTGCCGCTGGTTCCCGGGGCGCTCGATGCGGCAGTCCACGCAGGTCAGGTGCCCTCCCTTGCACTGTAGAAATCAATCAAACATCACATCAATCAAGAAACCTACACCTTGCTCAATCAGCCGAACGGGCGAGGTGTATTCGAACCTCATACACTGGAGGCATCAAGGGGCGGAGGCACAAGGGGCAGTGGAGCACGATGAGGTCCATCGAGACCTTAGAGAGCTCCATCGCCGATCCTATTCCGTTTGCATGATCTCGCCCTCCTCGTGCACAACCATCTCTCGCTTCGGCCGGGGCATTACAAAGCTTTATCATCACATATTTTATACTACTTCAAGGTGCATTAAATCAACACATGCAAGTATAGAAAGGAGAGTCACGGCATGCATGCATGCGTTGTAATTAATGCATCAGTAACCGCAAATTATTAAAATATATCAAGTGCAATGCTTTGATGTGTCATACATCAATGAGAAGTTTGATTATCCTCTCCCTCGCGGACTTAACTGCACCTACCTTTGGCTGTATGACAGGTTGGCCACCCACCTATCATACACGCAAAGGCAGGAGCGTCCCTCCCTCGCCCATGAGTGTGGTGGCTGGCAAGACTAGGAGAAGCTTTCGCTACATGCTCTCCCTCCCACACGCGGTGGACATGCAACAGTTCAATCGGTGTCAGATGGCCAGAAGCGTACTGTAGTACTCCTCCAATGCAGTAGTACTCCATCATTATTCGACTTCCCGAAGAGGCGAAGAGCCAAGCGTAGCCCATACGCTCGTGTGGCAGTTTCATGTGTAGATTAGTCTAGGATAGCGTGTAAAGTGCTTGTAAGCTTAAAATTGTTGGGGTCGGCTCCATGCTATGTGGCCGTGATACGTCTCCAACGTATCTATAATTTCTGATTGTTCCATGCTATTATATTACTTGTTTTGAATGATTACGGGCTTTATTATACACTTTTATATTACTTTTGGGACTAACCTATTAACCGGAGGCCCAACCCATATTGTTGTTTTATTGCCTGTTTCAGTATTTCGAAGAAAAGGAATATCAAACACAGTCCAAACGGAATGAAACCTTCAGCAGCGTGATTTTTGGGAAGAATATGATCCGAGAGACTTGGAGTTCATGTCAGAAGATCCTCGAGGAGGCCAGGAGACAGCCGGGGGAGCCCACCCCTGGGCGCGCCCCCTGTCTCATGGTGTCACATCCCTAGTTCTGACAATGCCTAGTGCATGCATTAGAGTGTTGCACCATGTTTAAATTTCATTTAAACCTGAGATGGGGATTGACTAAGCCCTAGCACCAAATGAATTCAACTAGGGACAAAATAAAACCCTTTTCATTGAACTCAAAATGTCCTCTAAAAATGTTCAACATTTCTGGTTTGAGGTGGAAGCATCTACCACAAATGGTTTATATTTTTGCAGGACATATTTGGTCACTGAATAAAATCATATGTATTTTTCTTTTGGGCATTTAAATGCTAGTAAATATCTTAAATGCCCAAATAATTCTAAAAATAAGTGTGGGCTGTTGGAAATATTCTAAACAGAGCCCCTGATTATTTTCTGGAATTTTAGAGATGCCTAAGTATTTTTAATAAAGCCTCCCAGTTACAGAAAAATAGAAAACAGAAGTAAAATAGAAATAAAAACCAGAGAGAGAAAGACCCGTACCTGGCGCTCACCTCAGCCACCCGGCCCAACTCCAGCTGGCGGCCCAGCCCGCCACCGCTACCCCCCCTGTCGTCTTCTTCCCTCGCCAGAAGGACGCGGGCACGCGCCGACGCGCGCACGGCCCCGCACGCCACCTCCTACTTCCCCCCCGGCCTCCTAGCGACGCCACGACGACGCCCCGTGTCCCCTCGCTCCTCTTTCTCACTCGCTGCACCCTCTCTCCCTCCCCTGACTCTCTTCCCCGAGCCGCCCGAGAGTCGCCGTCGCCGCCGCTCGCCATAGCCACGGCCACCGACCACCACTCGCCTCGCCGACGTGTTCATGGCCTCCATTTCGACCTCCACGTCCTCCCCGTCGACTCACTCGACGCCGGATGCCTCAAAACACCGTCACCGGCCTCTTCTTCATCACCGGCCGCCGCGGATCCCCATCATCGACTCGTCGCCGTCCGGCCTTCCCCGAGCCTGCTTCGATGTCCGCTGCAACCGCCGTGAGCCACCGAACCTTTTCCCCCTCTCCGTTCCCTCTCTGGCACGCCGTAGCCGCCTCGCCCCTTTCGCCCGACTGCGTCGCCGCCTGCACTCACCGCCGACACGACTCCGGCGACCATTTGGTCCGGGCGTCGTGTCCAACTTGCTCGCTGCCTCGCGTAGCTGCTGTAGGTGCCACGAACGCGATACCACGGCCGCAGCAGCCCCGTAGCCAGAAACAACCGAACGCCGGCGCCGCCTCGAGCTCGTTTCCGGCGAGCTCCGGCCGTCCCCGCTGCTGCCGCAAGCCTCCCTGGATGCGGGCGAGCCCCAGCTCCCCGCGCGTGCACTCGGCCGGCCGTTTGGTCGCCGGAGACGCAAACCCGAGGCTCGCCACCGCGGCTGGCCTCGCCGGCGTCAAGCCGCCGGTGGGTTGACCCACTTTGACCACGGCGGGACCCCCCCCCCTGTGTCCATGACATGTGGGGCCGGCCTGTTAATTAGGCTAGGATTAGTGTTAACTAAATACTAGTTAGTTTAATAGACACTAACAGGTGGGCCCTACCCTTTAATTAACCCGGCTAACCATTTAGTTAAGTCAATTAAACTCTGTTAAATCACTGTGCAGCTGACATGTGGGTCCCCTAGGTCAGATTTGACCTGGACAACGCCGTTGACTTGCTGACGTCACTGTGAAGTCATGCTGACGCAGTAAATTCATTTCTGGATTTATTATTATTCAGGAAATTACAGAAAATGCCTAAAACTTCAATAAATCATAGAAAATTAACCGTAACTCCAAATTAAATAATTTATATATGAAAAATTATCAGAAAAATTCAAGGAATCCATCTGTACCATTTTCATGCATGTTAGAACAACTTATCACTACTGTTTAGGGCAAATGAAGTGAAGGGCATTTAAATAGACACATATGGAGTTTGAATTTGAATCTTGTATTCAAACCAACTTCATTTAATCTGTTGCTAGTTGCACTAGGTCAAAACACATTCATATTGCCATGTCATGAGCATGCATCATATTGTGCATTGCATTGATTGTATTTCTTCTTTGTTGCCGGTATTTGTCCCCTCTCGATAGACGTGATACCGATGATGTGATCGTTGACACTGATGAAGACTCAATGTTATCTTCAGAAGTGCCAGGCAAGCAAAACCCCCTTGTTCATTCCGATACAATCCTACTCTCTCGCTCCTGCTCTCTTTTACTGCATTAGGACAACACCGATTCATCTGTTACTTGCTGCGGTAGCTGAACCCCTTTATCCTTTGCATGACCTGTCATTGCCACAGTAAATAGATGAAACCCACTAGCATGAGTAGGAGTTGTTTGAGCCCTGTTGTGCCTACTCATTCATGTTTGTTTGTCATGCCTGCTACTGCTTAGAGTTGAGTCAGGTCTGATTCATCGGGGATGAATCAGAGGCATGTGAACATGTCCTACTATGTGTGAGCTAAGTGTGTGAATACGATTTGGTAACGGTAGCGGTGAGAGGCCATGTAGGAGTACATGGTGGGTTGTCTCATTGCAGCCGTCCTCAGGAACTGAGTTCTGTGTTTGTGATCCATGACTCAGCTACTACCACGCATTGGGCCCGAAACCAATGGACCCTCTCGGCTTCTTGATCACCCTTGTCCTCTGTCCAGGAGTTGCAAGTAGTTTCTAGTGTTTGTAGTATGCTGGAGGCCGTGCGCAGCGCTGACCGTAGGGGTGGGCTGTGATGCGGTAGGCACGTGGCACGGTGTACCGGGCGCCCGTTTGGTGTCTCGGGAACCCTGTTCACATCGTTTGGGGCTGTGAGCGAAACTCCGGCCGGATCTCCTCATGGATGGAACCCGAATAGGCGATAAACCTGGACTAGAGACTTAGGTGATTAGGTAGGTCATGGCCGACACCCACGTTGGGCTTCCGCTTGAAGGTTGCCGAGTACATGTCGTGTAAACGGCGGTAAGTGGTGAGAGCGTGTGTGAAGAAGTACACCCCTGCAGGGTTAACATCATCTATTCGAATAGCCGTGTCCGCGGAAAAGGACTTCTGGATTGCTTATATC
Organism: Triticum dicoccoides; assembly: GCF_002162155.2. Taxonomy (NCBI): domain Eukaryota; kingdom Viridiplantae; phylum Streptophyta; class Magnoliopsida; order Poales; family Poaceae; genus Triticum; species Triticum dicoccoides. The sequence continues at coordinate 24,654,256 of NC_041393.1, read as the reverse complement.
AGTTCATAGACAAGTGAAAGTGGATACTTTAAAATGCGCAAGATAAGCGTGAGTGCTATGGATGGCGTTCTCGTAGGGAGACGGGAGCGGATCCATAGTGGTGTATTGATATGGTGAATATGTGGACTCGTGTGCGCCACCTCAAAAGAGTCGCTTGCAGTCGCAGTTTAGGATAGCCACCGAGTCAAAGCTGGCTTGCTGCAGTTAAACCCCACCATCCCTTTGTTGATAATGATGCATGTGTAGATAGATCTGATGTAAGTCTTGATGGGTACATTTGTACTCACGTTCGCCTATTTTATGTTTTTGCAGAGAGACTTCAGTCTCACTAGTAGTGCCGCTTGGACTTCGATGTTTAGCTTGATACCTCAGCTACGATCTTGTGCCCTCGGTAGGATCTGATAGATAGTCAGGCTTCTCAGCCTTTTTCATTTATAGATGTCTGTACTCAGACATGATAGCTTCCGCTTGTGCTTTGACTTGTATGCTCTGATTGTTGGGTCATGAGACCCATGATTGTAATATCGCGCTCCTCGGAGCCTATTGAATAAATTACTTGAGTCGTAGAGTCATGTTGTGATGCCATGTTGTATTTGCACATATCGAGCATATTGTGTGTATGTTATTGAAATGCTTGGTATGTGTGGGATCTGACCATCTAGTTGTTTATCTTTAGTAGCCTCTCTTACGGGGAAATGTCTCCTAGTGTTTCCACCGAGCCATGGTAGCTTGCTACTGCTCCGGAACACTTAGGCTGGCCGACATGTGTCCTTCTTCGTTCCTGTGTCTGTCCCTTCGGGGAAATGTCACGCGATGAATACCGGAGTCCTGTTAGCCCGCTACAGCCCGGTTCACCGGAGTCCTGCTAGCCTAGTGCTACAGCCTGGATTCACTCGCTGATGACCGACACGTTCGATGCTGGGTCATGGATGCCTGTCCCTGTAAGTCTGTGCCGCTTTGGGTTTACGACTAGCCATGTCAGCCCGGGCTCCTTATCATATGGATGCTAGCGACACTATCATATACGTGTGCCAAAAGGCGCAAACGGTCCCGGGCAAAAGTAAGGCGACACCCGTGGGATTACCGTGCGTGAGGCCGCAAAGTGATATGAGGTGTTACATGCTAGATCGATGTGGCATTGAGTCGGGGTCCTGACACATGGGCCCCTCGAGCACCCCCTGACCGACTTCTTTTGCCTATATAGTCCCACGTACCCTAAAAACATCAACGAAGAAGATAGATTGGGAGTTCCGCCGCCGCAAGCCTCTATAGCCACCAAAAACCTCTCGGGAGCCCGTTCCGGCACCCTGCCGGAGGGGGGGATCCCTCACCGGTGGCCATCTTCATCATCCCGGCACTATCCATGACGAGGAGGGAGTAGTTCACCCTCGGGGCTGAGGGTATGTACCAGTAGCTGTGTGTTTGATCTCTCTCTCTCGTGTTCTCTCTCGTGTTCTCTCTATGGCACAATCTTGATGTATCCCGAGCTTTGCTATTATAGTTGGATCTTATGATGTTTCTCCCCCCTCTACTCTCTTGTGATGAATTGAGTTTTCCTCTTGAAGTTATCTTATCGGATTGAGTCTTTAATGATTTGAGAACACTTGATGCATGTCTTGCCGTGCTTATCTGTGGTGACAATGGGATATCATGTGCCACTTGATGTATGTTTTGGTGACCAACTTGCGGGTTCCGCCCATGAACCTATGCATAGGGGTTGGCACACGTTTTCGTCTTGACTCTCCGGTAGAAACTTTGGGGCACTCTTTGAAGTACTTTGTGTTGGTTGAATAGATGAATCTGAGATTGTGTGATGCATATCGTATAATCATGCCCACGGATACTTGAGGTGATAATGGAGTATCTAGGTCACATTATGGTTTTGGTTGACTTGTGTCTTAAGGTGTTATTCTAGTATGAACTCTATGATAGATTGAGCGGAAAGAATAGCTTCATGTTATTTTACTACGAACTCTTGAATAGACAGAATAGAAAGGATAACTTTGAGGTGGTTTCGTACCCTACCATAATCTCTTCATTGGTTCTCCGCTATTAGTGTCTTTGGAGTGACTCTTTGTTGCATGTTGAGGGATAGTTATATGATCTATCTATGTTATTATTGTTGAGAGAACTTGCACTAGTGAAAGTATGAACCTTAGGCCTTGTTTCCTAGCATTGCAATACCGTTTACGCTCACTTTTATCACTTGCTACCTTGCTGTTTTTATAATTTCAGATTACAAAAACCTTTATCTACCATCCATATTGCACTTGTATCACCATCTCTTCGCCGAACTAGTGCACCTATACAATCTATCATTGTATTGGGTGTGTTGGGGACACAAGAGACTCTTTGTTATTTGGTTGCAGGGTTGTTTCAGAGAGACCATCTTCATCCTACGCCTCCCACGGATTGATAAACCTTAGGTCATCCACTTGAGGGAAATTTTCTACTGTCCTACAAACATCTGCACTTGGAGGACCAACAACGTCTACAAGAAGAAGGTTGTGTAGTAGACATCAAGCTCTTTTCTGGCGCCGTTGCCGGGGAGGTGAGTGCTTGAAGGTGTATCTTTAGATCCTGCAATCGAATCTTTTTGTTTCTTGTTTTATCACTAGTTTAGTCTATAAAAGAAAACTACAAAAAATGGAATTGAGTTTGTCTCATACGCTTCATCTTTTTAATATCTTTCGTGAAAATGATGGTAAGGAAAATTGTGCTCAAGTGCTAGAAGAAGAAATCTATAAAATGTTTGTCACTAAATCTTTGAATGATGAGCATGATTGCAATGTTGTTAGTATGAACTCTTTGAATATCCATAGTACTAATGATGATTGCACTAGTCATGGTGAAAATATCTCTTATGAGCATGTCAACATTTGTGGAGTGCATGTTTGCATGAACACACCGAATAGAGAAGATATATATTGCAAGAGGCATAAGAATTTAGAAACTAAATTGTTGCAAGAAAAGTTAAATGGGAGTGCTGAAAATTTACATTTCCTTTGCCGTACTTGTGAACTATGCAATTAACGTGGTGATCTACATCTCCTATGAAAATTATTTCATGATCGAATCGTGTCCAAAAATTGTGATGATTTGATTTACCTTGCACATTATAATGAACTTAGTTTCCTTTTGGGTTATGAAGAATTGAAATGTTTAACTAAGGATCTTCCAGATTTTGCCCTTAAGAAATTCCTTGATACTGATCTAGAGAAGATTTATTTGTATGGTGCAGTGAATTGCATTGAAAATCCTTATATTGCCAATTACATAAAGAAAAGAAAACAAATAGAAGATGAAGAGAATACTAATGAAAGAGAAGAGACTTCCCATTATCCTCCTATTATTTCTTATGATGAATCATGTATCGAGGAGGAGCCTTTTACTCAACAAATCTCATCAGTAAGGAGCTCAAAGAAGAGGGTTGAACCCACACATAATGTAAAGAAGAAAAGGAAGAGAAGGAGCAACAAAGGTAAAAAGGTATCCCTCTCAAATGATGTTGCTCCTACCACTCATTGTGATGATGATAATTGCTACACTATTGGTGCTATCCATACAATTAATGATGAGAGTGATTATGCTTATAATATGAAAAGGCCCAAGCTTGGGGAAGCTATGCTTGATGATGATGAAATATTTGAGAATATATTTGCTGAAATTAATGATTGTCCCAAGCTTGGGGATGCTATGTTTAATGAAGATGATATTTTTAGCCTCCCAAGTTTTGATATGCAAAGTTGTTATGAGGATAGCATGCCTATTTATGATGATTATATTGATGAAAGTGGGTTTGGAAGCGTGTCAAATCTAGGAAGTAGTGATCCGACTATTTTGGAGGATGTTGAATTTTATTGTGATGAATATGAAAGTGGATTTGGAAGAGTGTCAACTTTATTTAGTGATTCCACTATCTTGGGAGAGGTTTCAATCGATTATGATGAGAACAAAGTTGCTACTTATGATGATTATTGTGATGAAACTTATGCTATAAAAATTAGTGATGATTATATTTATAAAACTTGTCATGATTATTATTACCCTTTCTCTGAACATTACTCTTTTAATGTGGAAACAATTTATAGTATTCAAGTCTCTTATGATACTCCCACCATTCCGAATGAGAAGAATTTTGCTTATGTGGAGAGTAATAAATTTTTTTATGCTTGTAGATCATGAAAAGAATGCTTTAATTGATGGGTATATTGTTGAATTCATTCATGATGCTACTGAAAATTATTATGAGAGAGGAACATATGCTTGTAGGAATAGCAATAATATCAAGTTTCCTCTCTATGTGTTGAAATTCTTGAAGCTATGCTTGTTTTATCTTCCTATGCTAGTTGATTATTGCTCCCATAAGTTGTTTGCTCACAAAATCCCTATGCATAGGAAGTGGGTTAGGCTTAAATGTGCTAGTCATATTCTTCATGATGCTCTCTTTATGTTTAAATTCTTATCTTTTATGCGAGCATCATTGTCATCATCATGCCTAGCTAGAAAGGCATTAAAGAAAAGCGCTTGTTGGGAGACAACCCAATATTTATCCTTACTGTTTTTGCGTGTACACATGATTATGCTACTGTAGTAATCATGTTTTATTGCTTTTGTTTCAATAAAGTGCCAAGTAGATCCTTTGGGCAGACTTGGGTGAAGTCAATGTGATCTTGCTATAAAAAACAGAAACTTTAGCGCTCACGAGATTAGTTGCCATTTTTTACAGAAGAGTGCTTTTAGGTTATTTTTGCAGATGATTAATAGACAAATTCCTAAGGTCCAACAATTTAATTCATAATTGTTGGAGTTCCAGAAGTATATGTTTGATACAGATTACTACAGACTGTTCTGTTTTGACAGATTCTGTTTTCTAGGTGTTGTTTGCTTATTTGGATGCATCTATGGCTAGTATGTAAGGGTATGAACCATAGAGAAGTTGGAATACAGTAGGTTTAACACCAATATAAATAAATAATGAGTTCATTACAGTACCTAAGTGGTGATTTATATTCTTATACTAACAGAGCTTACGAGTTTTGTTTTGCGTTTCGTGTTGTGAAGTTTTCAAGTTTTGGACAAAGATTCGATGGACTATGGAATAAGGAGTGGCAAGAGCCTAAGGTTGGGGATGCCCAAGGCACCCCAAGCTAATATTCAAGGACAACCAAGAGCCTAAGATTGGGGATGCCCCGGAAGGCATCCCCTCTTTCGTCTTCGTTCATCGGTAACTTTACTTGGAGCTATATTTTTATTTACCACATGATATGTGTTTTGCTTGGAGTGTCATTTTATTTTGTTTTGCTTGCTGTTTGAATACAATACCAAGATCTGAAATTCTTAAATGAGAGAGAGTCTTCACATAGTTACATGATTAGTTAGCTACTCATTGATCTTCACTTATATCTTGTTGGAGTAGTTTGTCGTTTGCTCTAGTGCTTTACTTATATCTCTTTAGAGCATGACGGTGGTTTTATTTTGTAGAAATTAATGAACTCTCATGCTTCACTTATATTATTTTGAGAGTCTTAAACATCATGGTAATTTGAACGAAAACTATCATAGGAGGTGAATTGTATGCTATGATCAATTTGATACTTGATAATTGTTTTGAGATATGGAGGTAGTGATATTAAAGTCATGCTAGTTGGGTGATTATGAATTTAAAGAATGCTTGTGTTGAAGTTAGTGTCAGTGTACTAGAGTAGGGGTACCCTAGTATCCCGAACTTGTGCACGGGCAGTTGCAGTGCCCCGCGGCAAGGCTTGCTGGGTGACCGCCAAGGTCCTCCGTGATTCCTCTGGAGCCATCCAAGAACAAAGTATTCAAGTCAAGGAGACAAGGCCCCGGCAAGAGGAGCTTGCCGGGAAGGCCAACCAAGGCATTTCAAGGAACTTGCTGCGACGCGCCACGCGTCCCGGCAAGGCCCGGTGAGCGACAAGCTTCCGGGCGCGGCAAGACAATGACCGCGGCAAGGCGCTTGCCGCGGCAAGCGGCCACTCTGTGCCCTCGCTCCAGCGCATCCGCCAACGTGTTGCCCTGAGGCCTTTCCAGGCGCGCATGGAGGGAGGCTGTGCAGCCAGCGGCGCGCGGTGGCATGCGATGCTGACAAGATCGCCATCATGGCAAGCGGTGGCGTCCCTGACGGTCCTTTTCTGCACTGTTTGGGCGATGCAGACGGGCATTTAATGCCTTTGTCCCCTGCCGTCAGGGTTAGGTAGGATACACTGTACAAGTAGCTGTAGCAACCACCCCTCTTTTCCATTTTTACCCTTGTCTATGTTGCCACCTGTCGGTGACCCCTTGAGCATATAAAAGGTGGCCCATGCGCAACGTAGAGGAGGTTCGGTTCAGTTCGGAACCAGAAACGCCTTCACGCTCGGTCTCGTTAGCAGCTCAAGTGTACGGTAGCACTCAGCGCTCCCGAGCAAGAAAAAATTACAATCAGACAAGTAGCAGTAGGAGTATTATCTCTCTGGAGAGCTCCGAAGCTGGGTAAACTGCTCGTGTGTTTCACCTCGATCTGCTGTTTGTGCGATCTCCGCCCCCCGCCGAACCGAAAGGGGCTCGGTCCGCTGGCCCCATAGGTGTTCGTGGATCAGTTTCCCCAACATCTTTGGCGCGCCAGGTAGGGGGCGTCGAGATTGTGTGAACCTGATCCGGCATCCACACGAGCTAGATCTTCATCTTCTTCATCGACATGCCACCGAAGAAGAAAACTTCGGCGGCAGCTGCTCCGTCCACGTCAGTCCCACCACCACCGGAGCAAACGAGTGGTGGGGCAGACGTCGACGGGAGAACGGACATCGACGAGGGAGCTCACGACGCTGCCAGGTCCAAGGACAAGGCTGCGCAGACCTCGGCGTCCGCACATGTTCTGCACCCATCTCAGGAGGCGCAGGATCGACAGCGTCATGGTACTCGCAGGACCATACGTCTGTTGGGCCAAGATCAAGCTGGTGGATCTCGAGGTGCTCAAGTCCAGAATGCACGCCAACATGCTGGCACGAGCGAGGCACGGTCGCCTGGACAGGATACTGCTCCTTCTCACATACTTAGGAGTCTGAGCATATCCCGCTCCTCGCACCATTCGCCACTGCCACCCACTACTCCAGCAAAAGCTTTGGCGTGAGCTCAGCTGCTCCTGGATTACCCTCCAGCAGAAGACAAGATCGACCAATGGAGGGCCACCATTCAGAGTCTCATCGGCTTTGCCAAAGGCGACACTCCGCGGTAGCCAAGTGCATCGCGGCCGTGGCAGGACTGCCAGGCACGAGCCGGTGGCGACGAAACAGGTGGGGGTGCAACCACCATGCACTCTCCACCCCGAAGGCCAAGATCGCCGACTCGATGGATCAACCTCGACAACGACTCTACCGCATCGTCAAATGCACGAGCTCGTCGCGATCAGCGCCAAGTTCTTCACGAACGACAGCAAGAAGACGCTCGCACTCGCATCGAGCGCCAAAGAGAAGCGCGGCGTCAATTCGACCAGCGCGCTGGGCCCCCTGTCGACATGCATGCGCCAGGGGAACCAGGCGGCCTGCCGTACACGGTAGGGTGCCCTGCGTTCACCCGTGAGCTGCGGCAAGTCCAGTGGCCCAGCACGAAGAATTTCAAGCCAGACGTGCCAGAGAAGTACGACGGCAAGACGCATCCGTCGGAGTTCCTCAGCATCTACACCATCGCGGTGCAAGCTGCCGGGGGACGGGACGACAAGATCCTTGCCAACTAGTTCCCGCTGGTGCTCAAACCCAACGTCAGATCCTGGCTCATGCACTTGCCGGACAACTCCATATCCTCTTGGGCAGATCTATGCCATCAGTTTGTCGGCGCCTTTACAGGCGGCCACAAGCCTCATGGCCAAGAGAGAGATCTTCATCTACTTGCCCAGAAGGAAGGAGAACCCCTGCGCAAGTACATTCAGAGATTCAGCCGCGTACAGCACAACATCCCAAATGTCCACCCTGCCGCGGTAATCAGCGCGTTCCATCAGAACGTGCGGACCCCAGGATGCGGGAGGAGATGGCGATGTGCAAGATCAGAGACGTCAGTGAGCTCTATGCCCTGGCCGACAAGTGTGCATGTGCTGAGGAAGGGAGGAAACTCCCCGGAGAGAACATAGGAGCAGGAGGATCTGATAGTGAGGAGACTGCCCCGACAAGGAAAAACCGGCGGCGGAATAACAGGAAGAAGAAAGGCAAAGAGGTGCTAGTCGTTGAACAGTCCGGCAAGGAAGCCAAAGCTGGTAGCTCCGGCAAGGAGGTTGCCGCAGCTGTGGCAGTCGCCGACAAGCAGGACGGCACCAACAAGCAATACTGCAAGATCCACCGCACCAAGGGCCATGATCTCCAGAGCTGCAAGAAGGTCGAGCAGCTTGTTGAGCAGCAAAAGGCTGGATACGAGCGGCGCGACAAGGAGAAAGCCCAGGAAGGTGCTGGAGGAGCCAGCAAGAAACGTCCCGGCCGAGGAGGGCGCCG
>NC_041393.1:24620715-24645525 GCF_002162155.2 Triticum dicoccoides | reverse complement strand
GAAGATGACGACGATGGTGAAGATATGGATGATGACGAGACCGATGAGCAGGAGTTCCAGAAAGCCATAGAGGTCCTATGCGTTGACGGTGGTGCTTCTCCGCATACTTCACACCGCCAACTCAAGCAGTGGGTGCGGGAAGTCAATGCAGCAGAACCACCCGTCGAGTCACGCAAGCCTCTGAAATGGTCCAGCACGCCTATCATCTTCGATATTGAGGACCACCCTGATCGCATAACTGCGGTCGGGTGCTTACCGATGTTGGTTTCACCAACTATCCGCAACCTCAAAGTCACTAAGATGCTAGTTGACGGCGGGGCCGGCTTGAACCTGATCTCCTCCGCGGTGCTCCAGAAACTCCAGATCCCTGATAGCGAGCTCGAAGAGACCGGCACATTCCAAGGAATCAATCCGGGAAGGAGCAGGCCGAAGGGAAAGATCACGCTGCCGGTGACATTTGGCAGCGAGTTGAACTTCAGGACTGAGAGGGTCACTTTTGACGTTGCTGACTTTCCATTGCCTTACAATGGGATACTCGGCCGTCCAGCACTCGCCAAGTTCATGGCCGCCTCTCACTATGCATACAACGTGCTAAAGATGCCAGGCCCGATAAGTGTCATCTCCGTCTCTGGCGACAAGAAGGATGCTCTTATCTGCGCCGACAAAATCTACCGGGAAGCAGCAGCCGCAACAGATCGCAAGTCCCTTGCCGTTGAAGCTCCCGGGGGGAAGAAGAAGACCAAGTCCGGCAAGAGTTCTGATGCCCACTCCGGCAAGCGCACCTCTTCGGAGTGCTGCGCTACCATCGAGGACGCACCATCGAGCTCCACCGGCAAGTATAAGAAGGCAATGGCAGCTCCACCAGAGACCAAGAAGGTGTCCGCCAAGGAGGACGGCACTGGTGGTACTTTCACCATCAGTGCCACTCTCGACCCGAAATAGGAAAGCGCGCTCATTGCTTTCCTGCGGGCGAATGTCGACGTGTTTGCGTGGCAACCGTCTGACATCCCCGGTGTTCCCAGGAAAGTAATTGAGCATCACCTGGCCGTCTGTCCTCATGCGCGGCCCGTCAAGTAGAAAGTCAGGAAGCAGGCAGTGGAGCACCAAGAATTCATCGCAGAAGAAATCAAGAAATTGGAAGCAGCAGGCCTTGAGGAGTGCTCCATCCTACGTGGCTGGCCAATCCTGTAGTCGTGCCTAAGGCAAACGGGAAATGGAGGCTTTGTATCGACTTTACCGATGTTAATAAAGCTTGTCCCAAGGACCCATTTCCCTTGCCGCGCATCGACCAGATTGTTGACTCCACGGCCGGATGTGACTTGCTTTCATTTCTTGATGCATACTCAGGATACCATCAGATCTTCATGGCAGAAGAGGATGAGGAGAAGACCGCATTCATCACCCCGTGTGGCACGTACTGTTTCATACGGATGCCTTTCGGTTTAAAGAATGCTGGTTCAACATTTTCAAGGGTAGTCCACCACGCTTTTGAGCCGCAAATGCACAGAAATGTGGAAGCTTACATGGATGACATAGTGGTCAAGAGCAAGGACAGGGCGACCCTGATTCAAGATTTAGACAAAACATTTGCAAATCTACGCAAGATCAACCTCAAGCTGAACCCCGAGAAGTGTGTGTTTGGAGTCCCCTCCGGCAAGCTTCTCGGGTTCTTCGTGTCTCAGCGGGGAATTGAAGCCAATCCCGACAAGATCAAAGCCATTGAGCAGATTGAAGCACTAAAGCGCGTCAAGGATGTACGAAGACTTGCCGGTTGCGTGGCTGCTCTCAGCAGGTTTATCTCTAGATCTGCTGAGCGCGCCCTGCCGTTTTTCAAAATATTGAAAAAGGCAGGTCCAATGAAATGGACTCCAGAGGCGGAGGCTGCGCTGCAGGACTTGAAGAGATACCTGTCCTCCACTCCAACACTTGTCGCACCTAGGCCACAAGAGAAGTTGCTGCTGTATATAGCGGCAAACAATCAAGTGGTTAGTGCTGCGTTAGTAGCGGAGAGGGAGGCGGATGATGAGCCAGCAACCCCGACAGATGCATCCAGCGACAAGCAAGGGGCTTCACCGACAAGCTCTGGTCCCGACAAAGATGGATCTGCGCAGACGCAGGAGGAGATGCAGAAAAGGATGGTGCAACGCCCAGTTTACTTTGTCAGTTCCCTTCCGCAGGGAGCTAGATCAAAGTACTCTGGTGTGCAGAAATTGCTTTTCGGCCTTCTCATGGCCTCGAGAAAGCTGCGCCATTACTTCCAAGCACATGAGATCACAGTCGTTACTCGTTTTCCGCTGAAGAGGATACTGCAAAATCCAGAAGCAACAGGCAGGATTGTCGAGTGGGCACTGGAACTGTCAAGCTTTGGCCTCAAGTTTGAGAGCACTTCAACTATCCAAAGCAGGGCATTGGCAGAGTTCATAGCAGAGTGGACGCCAACACAAGATGAAGAAATTCCAGAAACGAGCATCCCCGTCACGGAAGCAAGCAAAGAGTGGCTGATGTACTTTGATGGTGCCTTCTCGCTGCAAGGCGCCGGTGCGGGCGTACTACTTATCGCACCCACCAGAGAGCACCTCAAGTACGTAGTCCAGATGCACTTTCCCAAGGAGCAAGCAACGAACAATACTGCAGAGTATGAAGGTTTGCTTGCCGGTCTCAGGATCGCGGCGGACCTTGGGATCAAGAAGCTCATTGTCAGGGGTGACTCACAGCTTGTCGTCCGCCAAGTGAACAAGAATTATCAGAGCCCGTTGATGGAAGCTTACGTTGATGAAGTGAGAAAGCTAGAAGAGCACTTTGACGGCCTACAGATGGAACATGTTCCGAGAGCTCAGAATGACATTGCTGATGGCCTGTCAAAGTGCGCCGCACTTAAATTACCTGTGGAACCAGGGATCTTTGTACTCAAGCTGACTCAACCGTCTGTAACACCATCAACTGGGCAAGGCAAGAAGAGGAAGTTGATTTCTGGTGACTATTTTCCGGCAGAGCTCCCCAAAGCCGCCGCCAAGAAGGTCCCCAAGATCAACGACAAGGCTGCTGAGGAGCAGTCTGCTCCGGCAAACCTTAGGGTTTGTTCCGTTGAAGCAGACGCTCCCGACAAGTTTTGCTCCGGCAAGCTTGTCGGGGAACATCAAGCTCCGGCTGAGCCGCAGGTTCTCGCCGTAGAAGCGGATGTTCCCGCAGCAGCAGATGTGCCTTTAGTCCTTGTTGTCGAGCCACAAGCTCTAGCATGGGCACAGCAGATTGTCCGTTTCCTTCAGACAGGAGAATTTCCCGAAGAGCAAGAAGAAGCGGAAAAAGTAGCCCGGCAGTCAAGTATGTACCAGTTTGTCGACAGCACACTATACAGAAGAAGACTCAACGGTGTGAAATTGAAGTGTATTCACTGGGAAGATGGACAAAAGCTGTTGGCAGAGATACATGGAGGCATATGTGGCCACCACATTAGCGCAAGAGCACTTGCCGGCAAAGCTTTCCGGCAAGGTTTCTTTTGGCCGATAGCCCTCCAGGATGCAACTTCACAAGTAATCAAGTGTGAAGCGTGCCAATTCCATTCCAAGCAGATACACCAGCCAACTCAAGTTCTCCAGACGATCCCTTTATCCTGGCCATTTTCGGTCTGGGGGCTCGACATCCTCGGCCCCTTTCCCCGAGCTGTCGGGGGCTTTGAGTACTTGTACGTTGCAATCGACAAGTTCACAAAGTGGCCGGAAGTAGAACCAGTGAGAAAGGTGACAACACAGTCAGCAGTCAAGTTCTTCAGGTCGATTGTTTGCCGTTTCGGGATCCCTAACAGGATCATCACCGACAACGGCACGCAATTCACGAGCCGCACCTTCATGCAATACGTCCAAGATCTTGGCGCCAAGGTCTTCTTCGCTTCTGTTGCTCATCCGAGAAGCAACGGTCAAGCGGAGAGGGAAAATGCTGAAGTGCTGCGCGGGCTCAAGACCAGAACTTTCGACAGGCTGCACACGTGCGGAAGGAACTGGATTGAGGAGCTGCCGGTGGTTCTTTGGTCGATCAGGACGACGCCAAATCGAGCCACTGGCCAGACACCTTTCGCTCTAGTCTATGGAGCAGAGGCAGTTCTCCCCACGGAACTCGTATACGGGTCACCTCGAGTGCTCGCTTATGATGAGCTTGAGCAAGAGCAGCTGCGACAAGATGACGCGCTGCTCCTTGAGGAGAACCGTCTTCAGGCTGCTGTACGAGCTGCTCGATACCAGCAAGCTTTGCGCCGCTACCATAGCCGCAAAGTTAATGCCAGAAGTTTCGAGGAAGGCGACCTTGTTCTTCGGCGCGTTCAGTCCGCCAAGAATTCCAACAAGTTGACGCCAAAGTGGGAAGGCCCTTACCGGGTGAAACGAGTCACTAGGCCTGGCGCAGTCCGCCTTGAGACCGAAGATGGCATTCCGGTGAGCAACTCCTGGAACATTGAGCATCTTTGTAAGTTTTACCCGTAGGGCGCGGTTGCCGGAACCCATTCCGGCAACCACCTTTTGTACAAGTCTTGCCGATGTTGCATGTAATCCTTTGTACAGAGCCGAGCGCAGACCCCGTGCATAAGTAAAGCTCATGTGCTTCGCACATCTTGTCAATTTCATGCTTTGTACTTCTTTTCGCATGTGCTATCTGACACTTTGTGCAGCACCTACCCCCGGTAAGCGATAACGAGCCATAAGGTTCCATATCTTTATTTTCTCTTCTTTCTTTTTCTCAAAAAGGAAAGAAAGATTCCCTCGCGCACAAGTTTGCCAGGGGGAAAGGAGAAGATAATGGTATGGATCGGGCGTCGTTCAAGGAAGTTTCGCCTTACCGGAAAGCAAACGACAGAAAAGCTAAGTTACCAAAGTTTGAGCAATTAGTTTTAAATTTTTAAGTTATCTTCCTCGAACGACCGTAGTTTGTATGGAAAACCTGTGCGCAGAGGAACCAACTCGTAGCTAGTTGCGCCCTTACTTTATTTCGAGTCCGCTCAACAATTTAAGTGATCTGCGACTAGTTGCGACAAGGTTTCTTGTCGGAAGCGGCACCGCCAGCAGGCCGCTGATATCCCGCACTCAGCGCTCGCGGCTAAGGTGCCTGTGCCGACAAGTTCCCTAAAAGCGTAAGGCAAAAACATACAAAGGAAGGAATCAAGTAAAGGAAATAACATAGCAAATCTCTACCCAAAATAGAGTTATATTACAAGGTAGCTTGTCGCAGCTCTAACAGATTGTTCTCATGACATGACTAGCAGCAACAAGGAGAAAGAGAAAACGGGCGGCCTAATCTACGCGATCGCCCTCAACCCTCTTGATTCCGCTCACCTTGTCCACAATGGGTGCGACAAGGGCCTTGAGCGCTTCCAGATCATCATCCGGCGGCAAGGACTTGAGGACGTTGGTGAAGTTGAGGCCTGGGTTGCGGAAGGCCACCTTCATCAGCACCTTCTGGAGAACTCCCGCGCAGATCTTGCGCGACTCGTCGGCCAGCTGCTTTGGGATCTTCTCCCGGAGTCGCTGGAGTGCCGACGCCACGCCTTTGAAGAACAAGCTGAGCTTGGCGCTGGGTTGGAGGTGCTCGTCGGAGGAGTACCCGAGATCCTCCATCCCCAGCTGCGCCAGCTCCCCGTCGATGGCCGCGACAACATTCACTAGACCCTCGGTCCAGTGCTCCACAGTCTCCCTGAAAGCATCCTGGGCAGCAGTAGCACTCGCCAGCAGCGCCTCGTCGGCCTTGATCTTCTCCGACAAGGCCACCTCCCGCTCCCTGGCGCCGTCCAGCGTCTGAGTCAACGTGGCCAGCTTCAGCTCGAGATCTGCGTTGGAGTCCTTGGCGGCGCTGAGCTCCTTGCTCCTCTCAGCGAGAAGGCCCTGCAGCTCACCATGAGCGGCAGCGTCCTTCTCGCGCTCATGCTTGAGCGCGGCAAGCTCCTCGCCGCTCGCCCTGAGATCGGCTTCCAGCTGCGCCACCTTCGTCTCCAGCCCCTTCTTGGCGGCCTCGACAGCTGCGACAACATCCTTTGCCTCCTTGAGAGCCCCACCAATTGCTTGCTCGCGCGCGGCAAGCTCCTCCTCGTGGCTGTCAAGATTGACCTTGCGCTGCGCCAACTCTCCTTCCTGTGCAAATAGGTTTTCGGCGACAAGCCGTTGCTTCTCTTCAGCTTCGGCCTTCTCGAGGAGGAAGGCTTTCCGCTCCTCGAGAAGTTGCTCCCGCTCCTCTGCCAGGGATCGGAGAGCTTCCTGCCTAAGGCCCCGGAGCTCCTCCGCGTGCTTCTCAATGTCGACTCTTGCCTTCGCGACAAGCGCTTCTCGGGAGGCCAGCTTGGCTTGTCGGGCGCGGTAGAGCGACGTCAGCTTCGCAGCAGCCGCTCCTCTTCAGGCTCGTTGCTGCTGCTGCTTGGCGCGTCAACCAGCGTCAGCCTGGCGGAGGCAAGCACCTCTCCATCCAGGATTTCTCCCTCGACCGGCGCCCTGGAGCTTGACGCCCAGGGAAGCTTGATGAAGATACCATCGCCGGCCTTCAAGTAGGCACCGGGCTGGGGCTCTTCGGAGCCTGGCTCCACAGCAGCGGCGGAGGGATCGGCGGTCGGCGCAGCGCTTGGCGCTCCTGCGTCCTCAGGGCCGTCAGTGCGATCGCCGGATCCCTCGCCAGCTTCTGCGGCGGCAGCTTCAGCGGCGTCTTCGCCGGCGGGCTCATTAGCGCCGGCCTCTCCTTCGGTGGCGACAGCGTCGTCGGCATTGCCACGCGCGCCCTCCTCGCCGGCGTCCTCGGTCTCCATCGGCTCCGTGGCAGGTGGATCTGACAAACGGAAATGGGGGAGAAGTCAAGCAAATATGCAAAAAGAAAATCAGAAGAAGAAGAACCCAAGGGCAAGTTTTCAAGCAAGAAGCTTACCTGTGCTAGGATCTGCAGCCGTGGTCTCAACCACCGGAGGATCGCTGGTGCTGTTCCTTGCCGGAGAACTACCCCTTGCCGGAGAATTCTCCCTTACCGGAGAACGCTCCCTTGCCGGGGAATCCTCCCTTGGCGGCGTAGTCGAAGCAGATGGCGCTTCGGGAGCGGCTTCCGAGCGCTCCTGGTGAGGCTGCTCTGCTCCTACACAAACCAACAGGCAGATATCAACAAAGAAAAGAGTACCTATGCGCGCCTGATGGCAGAAAGTCAACCATACACTTACGCTGGGGGCTGCTCTGGGTAATGATTGCCGGGTCTGGCAAGGTGGTCTCGGGCACACCTTCTGCTGGCGTGGTGGGTTCGTCCTCGATGAAAATCACCGGGACCTTGGCTCTCTTCGCCGCTCTCTGGGCCAGTGTCCTGAAAAGGAACGGGTTCAGAATGAAGCAAATCAGATACAAGACAAAGCAACGAAATTGAAGAACTACAAGAACAGTAAGGAATCTTACTCTTCTTCTTCCTCGTCGGAGCTGAGCGCGGAGAGATCGAAATCCGGCTCGCCTCCGGAGCAACGAGGCGGAGGAGTAGGCTCCCTTGTCCGCTTGGCAGGCGCGGTGGCGGTGGACCGGGAAGACCCCGCTCCGGTTGCCGTAGCGGCGTGAGGCGCTCCCGCGGTGACAGTGCTTGCCGCGGTAGAGCGTGTCGCGCGGCTCGGTGGCTGTTGACCCGTCTGCCGCCCCGCTACATCCCCGGACTTGCGGAGACGCCTTCTTGGTGGAGCTGGGGGCTCCGCTTGCGGCAAGCTGTCCGAAGGTTCGGGTCCGACAGGCTCTCCCTCGCCGGGCTCACTCGACTCAGCTTCAGGCCCGGCAAGCTCTTCCATGCCGGCAAACTCCTCTCGCTCGACAAGGCTTGCCACCTCTGCTGCCTCTGCCTCCTCCATGGTGAATCCGAACTCGCCCGCGGCAGTGGCTGCTGCCACCTCTTCCAGCCTGGTGGCGATGCGCTGCATCTCATCATCAGTGGTGTCGCGGGTGAGGCTCTTCTGTTCATCGACGTGGGCCGGCACTTCTTCCAAGCCGTCGAAGAACGCCCGCACGACGTTGTCGGCAGGCTCTTGCCAGGTCGGGACAATTCCGTGCGAATCGCACAACGACATCATTGCACGGATGCGGTCGAGCGAGGAGTTGTTGCACAACGGAACGACACCCCTCGGCAGCATGAATGGATGTTGGGGATCGCGCTTGAACAGCTCCAGGAGCATCGCATCCAGCTCCAGGACAGTGAAGTTGAAGTTGAGGCCCGGGCGTAGCCTCATGATATCCGCCGAGTTCTGGAACTCCCAGGCGGGTCTCCCCCTCTCCTGCAGGGGGGCGATGCGGCGGCGAAGAAAATCTGCGCCAACGGCGCCTACGGTGAGCCCGGCAAGCCTAAGGCGTAGGATCCGGGTGACGGCGATCTTCAGTCTGTCGTCTTCCGGGGCCACGTTGCTCCAGTCATTGCCGCCCACTATTGGGGCTTGGCGCAGGGCAGTAAACGGATGTGGGTTCTCCTCTACAATCCAGCACCATTCTGCTCTCCACTCCTCCCACTTGCTCCGGAGCTCTCCCTCCAGATAAGCTTCCTTCTTGCCGACTCTTGAGATCCAAGCAATCCCGCCGGCAAGGGGCTCTCCTCTCTCAACACGGGGCATAAAAAAATGGCGGAAGAGAGCAACATTTGGGTGGACTCCGACAAAGTTTTCGCACAGATGTGCGAAAACTGCCATGGTCAGAACGGCGTTGGGGGTGAAGTCAAGGAGGCGGAACCCGTAGGTGTTCATGATGTCGCAGAAGAATTCAGAGAAAGGCGGGCAGAGCCCGCAGTAGAAGAACAGCGCGAAGAAGGGGTACCCGTTTGGAGCCAATTCCGAAGCGGCAGCCGGGAGTACCCTCGTGCGCGGATGCGCTCGCGTCTCCGTCGACCAGAAGAGGTAGTAGTACTCCCTCAGCTCCTTTGCGGCAAACTGAGGGGGGAAGATGGCCCGCTCCTTTAGCAGCGCCGCGAGCCGCTGCGCCTCGACCGATTTCACGCCCTTTCCCTTGTCGGCTTTCGGAGCCATGGCGGAGGTGGTGGGGGAGATCGAAAGCGTTGGTGGTGCTGGTGGCAATGGGGGGCGGAGCGCTGCTCTCTCTCAGCTTCGGGAAGAAGGGGGAGCGGCGGAGATTTGGGAAATGGAGTAGCAACCGGCGAGATGGGCGAACTGCCCCTATTTCCCCTGCTTATAAGGAGGGAGGCGGCGGACGTTTTGCCCTTCCAAATAAAGAAACCACCCACGATCTCTCCCACGACGCCTCATTCGACGCGTGCCGTTGGGGGAGGGCGCGGTGGGTGCGGAGTAAGATACGACGTAACACAGGCCGCGCGTGCCCGTGCCGTGTTTTGGGCCTGGCCCAACAGCGCTCGGCACCGTGTGTGGCCCAGGCCCGGGGGCTCCTGTCGGTGTACTAGAGTAGGGGTACCCTAGTATCCCGAACTTGTGCACGGGCAGTTGCAGCGCCCCGCGGCAAGGCTTGCCGGGTGACCGCCAAGGTCCTCTGTGGTTCCTCTGGAGCCATCCAAGAACAAAGTATTCAAGTCAAGCAGACAAGGCCCCGGCAAGAGGAGCTTGCTGGGAAGGCCAACCAAGGCATTTCAAGGAACTTGCCGTGACGCGCCACGCGTCCCGGCAAGGCCCGGTGAGAGACAAGCTTCCGGGCGCGGCAAGACAATGACCGCGGCAAGGCGCTTGCCGCGGCAAGCGGCCATTCTGTGCCCTCGCTCCAGCGCATCCACCAACGTGTCGCCCTGAGGCCTTTCCAGGTGCACGTGGCGGGAGGCTGTGCAGCCAGCGGCGCGTGGTGGCATGCGATGCTGACAAGATCGCCATCGTGGCAAGCGGTGGCGTCCCTGACGGTCCTTTTCTGCACTGTTTGGGCGACACAGACGGGCATTTAATGCCTTTGTCCCCTGCCGTCAGGGTTACGTAGGATACACTGTACAGGTAGCTGTAGCAACCACCCCTCTTTTTCCATTTTTACCCTTGTCTACGTTGCCACCTGTCAGTGACCCCTTGAGCATATAAAAGGAGGCCCATGCACAACGTAGAGGAGGTTCGGTTCAGTTTGGAACCAGAAACGCCTTCACGCTCGGTCTCGTTAGCAGCTCAAGTGTACGGTAGCACTGAGCGCTCCCGAGCAAGAAAACAATACAATCAGACAAGCAGCAGTAGGAGTATTATCTCTCCGGAGAGCTCCGAAGCTGGGTAAACTGCTCGTGTGTTTCGCCTCGATCTGCTCTTTGTGCGATCTCCGCCCCCCGCCGAACTGAAAGGGGCTCGGTCCGCCGGCCCCATAGGTTTTCGTGGATCAATTTCCCCGACAGTTAGCAAGTCCCGTAGCATGCACGTATGGTTAAAGTTGTGTAACAAATTTGAAACATGAAGTGTACCTTGCTTGTGCATCCTTATGAGTGGTGGTCGGGGACGAGCGATGATCTTTTCCTACCAATCTATCCCCCTAGGAGCATGCGCGTAGTGCTTGGTTTTTGATGACTTCTAAATTTTTGCAATAAGTATATGAGTTCTTATGACTAATGTTGAGTCCATGGATTATACGCACTTTTACCTTTCCACCATTGCTAGCCTCTTTGATACCATGCATTGCCCTTTCTCACCTTGAGAGTTGGTGCAAACTTCGCCACTGCATCCAAACCTCGTGATATGATACGCTCTATCACACATAAACCTCCTTATATCTTCCTCAAAACAGCCACCATACCTACCTATTATGGCATATCCATAGCCATTCCGAGATATATTGCTATGCAACTTTCCACTGTTCTGTTCATCATCTTCATGACATACATTACTTTTGTCATATTGCCATTGCATGATCATGTAGTTGACATCGTATTTGTGGCAAAGCCACCATGCATAATTTTTCATACATGTCACTCTTGATTCATTGCACCATCCCGATACACCACCAGAGGCATTCATATAGAGTCATATCTTGTTGTAGTTTTGAGTTATAATTCATGTGTTGTAATCAATAAAAGTGTGATGATCATCATTATTAGAGCATTGTCCCAAAGAAAAAAAGAAAGGCCAAAAAAAGGCCAAAGAAAGAAAAAAAGAAAAAAGAAAAAAAAGCAAAAAAAGCAAAAAAATAAAAAAATAAAAAGGGGCAATGTTACTATCTCTTATTCCACACTTGTGCTTCAAAGTAGCACCATGTTCTTCATATAGTTTGTCTCATATATTGTGCTTCAAACTAGCACCATGTTTTCATGTAGAGAGTCTCATAAGTTGTCACTTTCATATACTAGTGGGAGTTTTTCATTATAGAACTTAGCTTGTATATTCCTATGATGGGCTTCCTCAAATGCCCTAGGTCTTCGTGAGCAAGCAAGTTGGATGCACACCCACTAGTTTTCTTTTGTTGAGCTTTCATTCATTTATAGCTCTAGTGCATCCATTGCATGGCAATCCCTACTCCTCATGTTGACATCAATTGATGGGCATCTCCATAGCTCGTTGATTATCCTCGTCAATGTGAGACTTTCTCTTTTTTTGTCTTCTCCACACAATCCCCAATCATTATTCTATTCCACCCATAGTGTTATATCCATGGCTCACGCTCATGTATTGCGTGAAGGTTGAAAAAGTTTGAGATTATTTAAGTACAAAACAATTGCTTGGCTTGTCATTGGGGGTATAGAAGTTGGAAACATCTTTGTGTGACGAAAATGAAGCATAGCCTAACTATATGATTTTGTAGGGATGAACTTTCTTTAGCCATGTTATTTTGAGAAGACATGATTGCTTTTATTAGTATGCTTGAAGTATTACTATTTCTTTTGTCAATATGAACTTTTATTTTGAATCACTTGGATCTGAACATCCATGCCACAATAAAGAGAAATTACATTGAGAATTATGCTAGCTAGCATTCCACATCAAAAATTCTGTTTTTATCATTTACCTACTCGAGGACGAGCAGGAATTAAGCTTGGGGATGCTTGATACGTCTCCAACGTATCTATAATTTTTGATTGTTCCATGCTATTATATTACTTGTTTTGAATTAGTAAAGGCTTTATTATACACTTTTATATTACTTTTGGGACTAACCTATTAACCGGAGGCCCAACCCATATTGATGTTTTATTGCCTGTTTCAGTATTTCGAAGAAAAGGAATATCAAACAGAGTCCAAACGGAATGAAACCTTTGGCAGCGTGATTTTTGGGAAGAATATGATCTAGGAGACTTGGAGTTCACGTCAGAAGATCCTCGAGGAGGCCAGGAGACAGGTGGGCGCGCCCACTATAACACCCACGATGCGGCTATATCTCCCACGCATCGGGGCACGACTTAGAGGCATAACCACATTGTCGTTTTGTCGCAAGAAGGGTCATCTTCACACAATCCCATGTAATGAACAAGACCGAGATAAAGAGTTGGCTTACAATCGCCACTTCACACAAGTACTTCAATAAATTGTACATCATTCAGAGTACACACATAGTCCGACTACGGACGAAGCCAAAAGAAAATAAGATAACCCAACTGCTAGATCCCCGATCGTCCCAACTGGGCTCCACTACAGATCAACATGAAACGAAACATAGCAACAACCAATAACTTCGTTGAGCTCCCATCTGAGCTCAGTTGTATCACCTGCGCTGGTATCATCGGCACCTGCAACTGTTGTGATAGTATCTGGTGAGTCACGAGGACTCAGCAATCTCAAAACCTGCAAGATCAAGACTATATAAGCTTATGGGTAGGAAGTGGTAATGAGGTGGAGTTGCAGCAAGCACTAAGCAAATATGGTGGCTAACATACGCAAATAAGAGCGAGAAGAGAAGAACCGGAATGGACGAGAAGCTAGAAGTGATCAAGAAGTGATCCTGAAACTACTTACGCACAATCATAACACAAAGACCGTGTTCACTTCCCAGACTCCACCGAAAAGAGACCATCACGGCTACACACGCGGTTGATGCATTTTAATTAAGTCAAGTGTCAAGTTCTCTACAACCGGATATTAACAAATTCCCATCTGCCACATAATCGCGGGCACGGCTCTCGAAAGTTTATACCCTATAGGGGTGTCCCAACTTTGCCCATCACAATCTCTCACGGTCAATTAAGGATATTCCTTCTCCCAGGAAGACACGATCAGTCTCGGAATCCCGGTTTACAAGACATTTCGACAATGGTAAAACAAGACCAGCAAAGCCGCCCGATGTGTCGACAAATCCCAATAGGAGTCGCACGTATCTCGTTCTCAGGGCACACCGGATGAGCCAGACATCGGGTTGGCATAGACCCTGGTTGCCCAGGGGGCGCCGGACATCGCTCTGTTTGGACCAGCACCCGGAGGAGCACTGGCCCCGGGGGGGGGGGCGTAAATAAAGATGACCCTTGAGTCTGCAGAACCCAAGGGAAAAAAGGCTTAGGTGGCAAATGTTAAAACCAAGGTTGGGCCTTGCTGGAGGAGTTTTATTCAAAGCGAACTATCAAGGGGGTCCCATAAATCACCCAACCGCGTAAGGAACGCAAAATCAAGGAACATAACACCGGTACGACGGAAACTAGGGCGGCAAGAGTGGAACAAAACACCAGGCATAAGGCCGAGCCTTCCACCGTTTACCAAGAATATAG
This sequence comes from Triticum dicoccoides, assembly GCF_002162155.2. Taxonomy (NCBI): domain Eukaryota; kingdom Viridiplantae; phylum Streptophyta; class Magnoliopsida; order Poales; family Poaceae; genus Triticum; species Triticum dicoccoides. The sequence goes on along the minus strand of NC_041393.1, from coordinate 24,631,947 downwards.
ATGCATTAATTAAATAAGAGATATTGTGATATACCAACATAATCCTATCCAATATGGAGCAATCTTCAACTTCACCTGCAACTAACAACGCTATAAGAGGGGCTGAGCAAAGTGGTAACATAGCCAACCAACGGTTTGCTAGGAATGGTGAAAAGGTTAGAGGCTGACATGGCAATATGGGAGGCAAGATAAACAAGTGATAGGTAGCGCAACATAGCAATAGAACGAAGCAACTAGCAAGTGTCGGATTTAGGGTTCCAGCAGACCCTTGAGGTTCGAACACTGGGGTGCGCGCGGAGGTTTCGCCTTCTACCTACATGTTCCTCGCTTTATCGCTAGGATCTGAACTACGAGAAGAACAACACAAGAGACACAGGGTTTATACTGGTTCAGGCCACCATGGTGGTGTAATACTCTACTCCAGTGTGTGGTGTGGTGGATTGCCTCTTGGGCTGATGATGAACAATACAAGGAAGAACGGCCTCGCGAGGGTCTGTTCTCGTGGTGGTGTTGCCCCTTTGGAAGGGTTGATTCTAGATGCCTATCTTATCTTCTGCTTCCTCTCTAGATCTCTCTCTTTGGATGGATTGATCGATCCCTCTACCCTGTGGGTGGCTAGTCCTATTTATAGGCGAAGGCCCTGGGCCTCTTCCCAAAAATTGAGCGGGAAGGGCGCCAAAAATTTGCCAATTTGAAGGGGAACATCTTGTACACTTATCCCGACTAAAGTTGGTCCTCGCCTGTCAAAGGCTCTGGTGGTGACGCCGACTTGGGCTCCACGGTGACCTCCATCCTGCCGTTGGACTGGTCTTGGTCTTGTTGCACCGAAATGGATGCCTTTGCTTGATGCTCTCGCCTGCGCTTGCTCCCCTTGCACCAAAGAGGAAAGAAGGACACTGCGCGGGCTGGCGCCCTTGGTCGTCATGGCTTGCATCATGGGCACCTCGCGAGGTACCCCGCCTTGAACTCTCTGCCTCCTCGTGAGCCAGCCTGTCGAGGCCATGCCTGAGGAAGCTCCTTGTCGTCCGCCCCGTGAGGCTTGGCCCCTCGCGAGGGTCTTGAGCTTGTGTTGGTGAAGATGGGCCATGCTGGGCCCCATTTTAGCCACGGCGCAGGCCGCTGGCAGGCAAGTCTGGGGACCCCCATTCCCAGAACGCCGACAGTAGCCCCCGGGCCCAAGGCGCGCCCGGACTTGGCCGAGCAGAGAGGTGAAAGGGCAAGTGCGAAGCGTCGCGGGCCCTAACAGCCTGCGGCCTTGGGCGCCGCGTGGCAGTTCATTGGACGTGGGCGTCTCCGCAACCGTGCGAGTTGATAAGGAGCGGCATCTGCCCTCTGCCTCCTTTGCTCTCTCAAGTTGCTGCTTAGATCCCCTTTCTTGCGCCTCTCCTTCCTTCCTTCGAAATCTCCAGATCTACTCCACCCGCGCGCCTTAGCCAGACATGGCGCCTCGCTAGGCCCCGGCCGGAGCTTGGTACTTGTCCACCCTGGACTTGCCGAAAGTGTCGGAGGCGAGCCTTGCCCGGGTGCCCCAGTTGGCTACGGCGCAGGGCGTCGACGGGGCGAAGGTGTTCAAGGCCGGCTCTGCCCTCCCTGAGGGCCAAGGAAGCACCTTCTATCTGCTCTTCGTGAGCGCCATTGTCGCCGGTCTGGTGCCTCCCTTCTCTGAGTTCTTCTTTTCCGTCCTCTGCCATTACAACCTTCAAGCTCTGCATCTCCACCCCAACTCTGTCCTCCTTCTGGCAATCTTCGCCTACTACTGTGAGGCTCACGTGGGGGTGAAGCCCTCAGTAGCCCTGCTGCGCCACTACTTCTACCTCCGGCCCTCTCGCGGTTCCGTCTCTGCGTGTGCGAGCTTCGTCGCGTACGGCAGCTCCATCACCATTTCGAATCCCGGGAAAAGGATTGAGGGCTTCAGGAGCAAGTGGGTCTTGGTTGATGCTGGGCGCGTCCACCCCCGGCTCACCTTGCCCACGGGGCTCCCCTCGAGCTCCGACGACTGGTCTCGAGTGGAGCTCGTGGATCCCCACGCAAGGCTGGTGTTGGAGAAGATGGATGCGGATCTGAGGCCGGCCAGCATGGCGGCAGTGAAGCTGACTGGCGCCTCACTGCTGAGGGAGTTCCTGGAGCATCAGCTGGCTCCGCTTCGTCAGTACTCGCTTCCGATGTGGAGGCCCCACCCGAGCCCTGCGGTCCTGGCCGATGAGGATCTGGCCGCGGTCCTCCAGTCTTTGGTCGGGGGAGACGTGGCAAGTTTGGAGGGCGCTCCGATGCCCCTGTTCCTTCGTGAGGACTGGGAGCAGGTTGTGGGGTCCATGCCCGTCCTCAACGGGGACGGGCCTGTGCCCGCGGAGGCTCCCAAGGACCTGGTGGACGTGTCCTCTGGTGACTCTAGCGAAGAGAGGGAGGAAGGGGAGCAGGAAAAGGGGGCTGACTCCGAGGCAGAGTCAAGGGCTCCTCCTCTTCGGCGCAAGTCCCGCGCTCTCCGCCTTCCTCTGTGTGACGACGACGAGGGTGATGACGAGCAGGGGGCGGGAGCTTGCCCCTGGTCCCGAAGAAGGACCGGACTGGGCTGATCCCTCGCGGGTCCGCCCCAGTCCCGAGGCGATCCGCAGGCGCTCCACCTGCACCCGCGCTCCTCGAGGCTGATCCTTGCAACCGGCTCTCGGGCTTCAAGTACGGCCGGAGGCTGCTCGAATCTGCGGGCGACGACTTGTAAGTGCTTGCTCCCTGTCTTGTTTCTTGTTTCGTCGCCGAGGCTTGACGCCCGTATCTCCTGGCTAGGCTGGCACCCACGGCAAAGAAGCCGAAGGGGGCTCCTGAGACTCCATCTGCGGCAGCGCCTCTGCTCGCGAAAGAAGATGAACGTGACGCGCGGGCCTCTACTGCCCAGGCGTCCCTGCGAGGCTCTGCCAAGCCGGCTGGGGCGAGCTCGGCTCCTATGGCCCCGGCGACTCCTGAGGCGCCCTTGCTTGGCGCCGCCACCACAGCTATGTTGGAAATATGCCCTAGAGGCAATAATAAAAGGATTATTATTATATTTCCTTGTTCATGATAATTGTCTTTTATTCATGCTATAATTGTATTATCCGGAAATCGTAATACACGTGTGAATACTTAGACCAAATACGTCCCTAGTAAGCCTCTAGTTGACTAGCTCGTTGGTTAACAGATAGTCATGGTTTCCTCACTATGGACATTAGATGTCGTTGACAACGGGATCACATCATTAGGAGAATGATGTGATGGACAAGACCCAATCCTAAGCATATCACAAGATCGTGTAGTTCATTTTGCTAGAGCTTTTCCAATGTCAAGTATCTCTTCCTTAGACCATGAGATCGTGTAACTCCCGGATACCGTAGGAGTGATTTGGGTGTACCAAACGTCACAACGTAACTGGGTGACTATAAAGGTGCACTACAGGTATCTTCGAAAGTGTCTGTTGGGTTGACACGGATCGAGACTGGGATTTGTCACTCCGTATGACGGAGAGGTATCTCTGGGCCCACTCGGTAATGCATCATCATAATGAGCTCAAAGTGACCAAGTGTTTGGTCACGGGATCATGCATTACGGTAAGAGTAAAGTGACTTGCCGGTAACGAGACTGAATGAGGTATTGGGATACCGACGATCGAGTCTCGGGCATGTAACGTACCGATTGACAAAGGGAATTGTATACGGGGTTGATTGAATCCTCGACATCGTGGTTCATCCGATGAGATCATCGAGGAGCATGTGGGAGCCAACATGGGTATCCAAATCCCACTGTTGGTTATTGACCGGAGAGCCATCTCGGTCATGTCTGCATGTCTCCCGAACTCGTAGGGTCTACACACTTAAGGTTCGGTGACGCTAGGGTTATTAGGAAGACTTGTATGTGATTACCGAATGTTGTTCCGACTCCCGGATGAGATCCCGGACGTCACGGGGAGTTCCAGAATGGTCCGGAGGTGAAGATTTATATATGGGAAGTTGTCATACGGACACCGGAAAGTTTCGGGGGCATATCGGTATTGTACCGGGGCCACCGGAGGGGTTCCGGGGGTCCACCGAGAGGGGCCACCCCTCTCGGAGGGCCTCATGGGCCGCAAGGGGCAGGGAACCAGCCCCTGGAGGGCTGGGCGCGCCCCCCCCTTGGGCCCATGCGCCTAGGGTTGGGGGGGGACCCTAGTGGGGGCGCCCCCTTGCTTGGGGGGCAAGCCCCCCTCCCTGGCCGCCGCCCCCCCTCTAGATCTCATCTAGAGGGGGCCGGCCCCCTTCCCCCTCCCCTATAAATAGAGGGGCGAGGGGAGGGCTGAACACCTGATCCAAGGCACAGACCCTCCCCTCCCCAACACCTCTCCTCCTCCGTTGAGTGCTTGGCGAAGCCCTGTCGGAGTACTGCCTCTCCACCATCATCACGCCGTCGTGCTGCTGCTGGAGCCTTCTTCCTCAACCACTCCTTCCCCCTTGCTGGATCAAGAAGGAGGAGACGTCATCCGCTCTGTATGTGTGTTGAACGCGGAGGTGCTGTCCATTCGACACTTGGTCATCGGTGATTTGAATCACGGCGAGTACGACTCCATCATCACCGTTCTCTTGAACGCTTCCGCACGCGATCTACAAAGTGGTATGTAGATGCAATATCTTTCTCATGACTCATTGCTTAGATGAAATCATAGATGGATCTTGGTGAAACCGTAGGAAAAATTTTAATTTTCTGCAACGTTCCCCAACAGTGGTATCAGAGCTAGGTCTATGCGTAGTTCTCTATTGCACGAGTAGAACACAATTTTGTTGTGGGCGTAGATCTTGTCAACTTGCTTGCCGCTACTAGTCTTTTCTTGCTTCAGCGGTATTGTGGGATGAAGCGTCCCGGACCGATCTTACACGTACGCTTACGTGAGACAGGTTCCACCGACTGACATGCACTAGTTGCATAAGGTGGCTAGCGGGTGTCTATCTCTCCTACTTTAGTTGGAGCGGATTAGATGAAAAGGGTCCTTATGAAGGGTAAATAGAAGTTGACAAAATCACGTTATGGTTATTCGTAGGTAAGAAAATGTTCTTGCTAGAACCAAATTGCAGCCACGTAAAAGATGCAACAACAATTAGAGGACGTCTAACTTGTTTTTGCAGCAATTGTCATGTGATGTGATATGACCAGAAGTTGTGATGAATGATGAATGATATATTGTGATGTATGAGATCATGTTCTTGTAATAGGAATCAGGACTTGCATGTCAATGAGTATGACAACCGGCAGGAGCCATAGGAGTTGTCTTTATTTTTGTATGACCTGCGTGTCATTGAAGAACGCCATGTAAATTAATTTACTTTATTGCTAAACGCGTTAGCCATAGAAGTAGAAGTAGTCGTTGGCGTGACAACTTCATGAAGACACGATGATGGAGATCATGATGATGGAGATCATGGTGTCATGCCGGTGACGAAGATGATCATGGAGCCCCGAAGAGGGAGATCGAAGGAGCTATATGATATTGGCCATATCATGTCACTACTTTATATAATTGCATGTGATGTTTATTATGTTTATGCATCTTGTTTACTTAGAATGACGGTAGTAAATAAGATGATCCCTTATAATAATTTCAAGAAAGTGTTCCCCCTAACTGTGCGCCGTTGCTAAAGTTCGTAGTTTCGAAGCACCACGTGATGATCGGGTGTGATAGATCCTTACGTTCACATACAACGGGTGTAAGACAGTTTTACACATGCAGAAACACTTAGGGTTAACTTGACGAGCCTAGCATGTACAGACATGGCCTCGGAACACAAGAGACCGAAAGGTCGAACATGAGTCGTATGGAAGATACGATCAACATGGAGATGTTCACCGATGATGACTAGTCCGTCTCACGTGATGATCGGACACGGCCTAGTCGACTCGGATCGTGTGACACTTAGATGACTAGAGGGGTGTCAATATGAGTGGGAGTTCATTAAATAATTTGATTAGATGAACTTAATTATCATGAACTTAGTCTAAAACCTTTGCAAAATATGTCCTGTAGATCAAATGGCCAACGCTCATGTCAACATGAACTTCAACGCGTTCCTAGAGAAAACCAAGCTGAAAGATGATGGCAACAACTATTCGGACTGGGTCCGGAACCTGAGGATCATCCTCATAGCAGCCAAGAAAGATTATGTCCTAGATGCACCGCTAGGTGAAGCACCCATCCCAGAGAACCAAGATGTTATGAACACTTGGCAGTCACGTGCTGATGATTACTCCCTCGTTCAGTGCGGCATGCTTTACAGCTTAGAACTGGGGCTCCAAAAGCGTTTTGAGCGACACGGAGCATATGAGATGTTTGAGGAGCTGAAAATGGTTTTTCAAGCTCATGCCCGGGTCGAGAGATATGAAGTCTCCGACAAGTTCTACAGTTGTAAGATGGAGGAAAACAGTTCTGTCAGTGAGCACATACTCAAAATGTCTGGGTTGCACAACCGCTTGTCCCAGCTGGAGATCAACCTCCCGGATGAGGCGGTCATTGACAGAATCCTTCAGTCGCTCCCACCGAGCTACAAGAGCTTTGTGTTGAACTACAATATGCAGGGGATGGTGAAGACCATTCCTGAAGTATTTTCAATGCTGAAGTCAGCAGAGGTTGAAATCAAGAAAGAACATCAAGTGTTGATGGTCAATAAGACCACTAAGTTCAAGAAGGGCAAGGGTATGAAGAACTTCAAGAAGGACGGCAAAGATGTTGTCGCGCCCGGTAAGCCAGTTGCCGGGAAGAAGTCAAAGAATGGACCCAAGCCTGAGACTGAGTGCTTTTATTGCAAAGGGAAGGGTCACTGGAAGCGGAACTGCCCCAAATACTTAGCGGACAATAAGGCCGGCAACACTAAAGGTATATTTGATATACATGTAATTGATGTGTACCTTACGAGTACTCGTAGTAACTCCTGGGTATTTGATATCGGTGTCGTTGCTCATATTTGTAACTCACATCAGGAGCTGCGGAATAAGCGGAGACTGGCGAAGGACGAGGACGATGTGCGTCGGGAATGGTTCCAAGGTCGATGTGATCGCCGTCGGCACGCTACCTCTACATTTACCTACGGGATTAGTTTTAAACCTCAATAATTGTTATTTAGTGCCAAGTTTGAGCATGAACGTTGTATCTGGATCTCGTTTGATGCGAGATGGCTACTCATTTAAATCCGAGAATAATGGTTGTTCTATTCATATGAGAGATATGTTTTACGGTCATCCCCTGATGGTCAATGGTTTATTCTTAATGAATCTCGAACGTAATATTACACATATTCATAGTGTGAATACCAGAAGATGTAAAGTTGATAACGATAGTCCCACATACTTGTGGCACTGCCGCCTTGGTCACATTGGTGTCAAGTGCATGAAGAAGCTCCATGCTGATGGACTTTTAGAGTCTCTCGATTATGAATCATTTGACACATGTGAACCATGCCTCATGGGCAAGATGACCAAGACTCCGTTCTCCGGAACTATGGAGCGAGCAACCAACTTACTGGAAATCATACATACTGATGTGTGTGGTCCAATGAGCGTTCAGGCTCGCGGAGGATATCGTTATGTTCTCACTCTCTCTGATGACTTGAGTAGATATGGGTATGTCTACTTGATGAAACACAAGTCTGAGACCTTTGAAAAGTTCAAGGAATTTCAGAATGAAGTAGAGAATCAACGTGACCGAAAGATAAAATTCTTACGATCAAATCGTGGAGGAGAATATTTAAGTCATGAATTTGGTACACACTTAAGAAAATGTGGAATCGTTTCACAACTCACGCCGCCTGGAACACCTCAGCGTAACGGTGTGTCCGAACATCGTAATCGCACTCTATTGGATATGGTGCGATCTATGATGTCTCTTACCGATTTACCGCTTTCATTTTGGGGATACGCTCTAGAGACAACTACATTCACTTTAAATAGGGCACCGTCTAAATCCGTTGAGACGACACCATATGAATTATGGTTTGGTAAGAAACCTAAGCTGTCATTTCTAAAAGTTTGGGGATGTGATGCTTATGTCAAGAAACTTCAACCTGAAAAGCTCGATCCCAAGTCAGAAAAATGTGTCTTCATAGGATACCCCAATGAAACCATTGGGTATACCTTCTACTTAAGATCCGAGGGCAAGATCTTTGTTGCCTAGAACGGATCCTTTCTGGAAAAAGAGTTTCTCTCAAAAGGAGTAAGTGGGAGGAAAGTAGAACTCGATGAAGTACTACCTCTTGAACCGGAAAGTAGTGCAGCTCAGGAAAATGTTCCTGTGGTGCCTACACCGACTGGAGAGGAAATTAATGATGATGATCAAGGTACTTCGGATCAAGTTGCTACTGAACTTCATAGGTCCACAAGGACACGTTCCACACCAGAGTGGTATGGCAACCCTGTCCTGGAAATCATGTTGTTAGACAACGGTGAACCTTCGAACTATGAAGAAGCGATGGCGGGCCCAGATTCCAACAAATGGCTAGAAGCCATGCAATCCAAGATAGAATCCATGTATGAAAACAAAGTATGGACTTTGACTGACTTGCCCGATGATCGGCGAGCGACAGAAAACAAATGGATCTTTAAGAAGAAGACGGACATGGATGGTAATGTCACCATCTATAAAGCTCAACTTGTCACTAAGGTTTATCGGCAAGTTCAAGGGATTGACTACGACGAGACTTTTTCTCCCGTAGCGAACCTTAAGTCCGTCCGAATCATGTTAGCAATTGCCGCATACTATGATTATGAGATATTGCAGATGGACGTCAAAACGGCATTCCTTAACGGTTATCTTAAGAAAGAGCTGTATATGATGCAGCCGGAAGGTATTGTCGATCCTAAGAATGCTAACAAAGTATGCAAGCTCCAGCGATCCATTTATGGGCTGGTGCAATCATCTCAGAGTTGGAACATTCGCTTTGATGAGATGATCAAAGCGTTATGGAGAAGCCTGCGTTTACAAGAAAGTCAGTGGGAGCTGTGTAGCATTTCTCATATTATATGTAGATGACATACTTTTGATGGGAAATGATATAGAATTCTTGGACAACATTAAGGCCTACTTGAATAAGTGTTTTTCAATGAAGGACCTTGGAGAAGCTGCTTACATATTAGGCATCAAGATCTATAGGGATAGATCGAGACGCCTCATAGGTCTTTCACAAAGCACATACCTTGATAAGATTTTGAAGAAGTTCAAAATGGATCAGTCCAAGAAAGGGTTCTTGCCTGTATTACAGGGTGTGAGATTGAGCTTGGCTCAATGCCCGACCACGGCAAAAGATAAAGAAGAGATGCGTGTCATCCCCTATGCCTCAGCCATAGGATCTATTATGTATGCCATGCTATGTACCAGACCTGACGTAAACCTTGCCGTAAGTTTGGTAGGAAGGTACCAAAGTAATCCCGGCAAAGAACACTGGACAGCAGTCAAGAATATCCTAAAGTACCGGAAAAGGACAAAGGACATGTTTCTCGTTTATGGAGGTGACGATGAGCTCGTTGTAAAGGGTTACGTCGACGCTAGCTTCGACATAGATCTGGATGACTCTAAGTCACAAACCGGATACGTGTATATGTTGAATGGTGGAGCAGTAAGGTGGTGCAGCTGCAAGCAGAGTGTCGTGGCGGGATCTACATGTGAAGCGGAGTACATGGCAGCCTCGGAGGCAGCTCATGAAGCGATTTGGGTGAAGGAGTTCATCACTGACCTAGGAGTCATACCCAATGCGTCGGGGCCGATCAAACTCTTCTGTGACAACACTGGAGCTATTGCCATTGCCAAGGAGCCCAGGTTTCACGAGAGCACCAGGCACATCAAGCGTCGTTTCAACTCCATCCGTGAAAATGTTCAAGATGGAGACATAGATATTTGCAAAGTACATACGGATCTGAATGTCGCAGATCCGTTGACTAAACCTCTTCCGCGAGCAAAACATGATCAACACCAGAACTCTATGGGTGTTCGATTCATCACAATGTAACTAGATTATTGACTTTAGTGCAAGTGGGAGACTGTTGGAAATATGCCCTAGAGGCAATAATAAAAGGGTTATTATTATATTTCCTTGTTCATGATAATTGTCTTTTATTCATGCTATAATTGTATTATCCGGAAATTGTAATACACGTGTGAATACTTAGACCAAATACATCCCTAGTAAGCCTCTAATTGACTAGCTCGTTGGTTAACAGATATTCATGGTTTCCTGACTATGGACATTAGATATCGTTGACAACTGGATCACATCATTAGGAGAATGATGTGATGGACAAGACTCAATCCTAAGCATAGCACAAGATCATGTAGTTTGTTTTGCTAGAGATTTTCCAATGTCAAGTATCTCTTTCTTAGACCATGAGATCGTGTAACTCCCGGATACCGTAGGAGTGCTTTGGGTGTACCAAACGTCACAATGTAACTGGGTGACTATAAAGGTGCACTACAGGTATCTCCGAAAGTGTCTGTTGGGTTGACACGGATCGAGACTGGGATTTGTCACTCCGTATGACGGAAAGGTATCTCTGGGCCCACTCGGTAATGCATCATAATAATGAGCTCAAAGTGACCAAGTGTTTGGTCACGGGATCATGCATTACGGTACGAGTAAAGTGACTTGCCGGTAACGAGACTGAACGAGGTATTGGGATACCGACGATCGAGTCTCGGGCATGTAACGTACTGATTGACAAAGGGAATTGTATACGGGGTTGATTGAATCCTCGACATCATGGTTCATCCGATGAGATCATCGAGGAGCATGTGGGAGCCAACATGGGTATCCAGATCCCGCTGTTGGTTATTGACCCGCGAGCCATCTCGGTCATGTGTGCATGTCTCCCGAACCCGTAGGGTCTACACACTTAAGGTTCGGTGACGCTAGGGTTATTAGGAAGACTTGTATGTGATTACCGAATGTTGTTCGGAGTCCCGGTTGAGATCCCGGATGTCACGAGGAGTTCCGGAATGGTCCGGAGGTGAAGATTTATATATGGGAAGTTGTCATACGGACACCGGAAAGTTTTGGGGGCATATCGGTATTGTACCGGGGCCACCGGAGGGGTTCCGGGGGTCCACCGGGAGGGGCCACCCCTCTCGGAGGGCCTCATGGGCCGCAAGGGGCAGGGAACCAGCCCCTGGAGGGCTGGGCGCCCCCCCTTGGGCCCATGCGCCTAGGGTTGGGGGGGGAACCCTAGTGGGGGCGCCCCCCTTGCTTGGGGGGCAAGCCCCCC
>NC_041393.1:24612062-24620455 GCF_002162155.2 Triticum dicoccoides | reverse complement strand
CCCCTCTAGATCTCATCTAGAGGGGGCCGGCCCCCTCCCTCCTTCCCCTATAAATAGAGGGGCGAGGGGAGGGATGAACACCTGATCCAAGGCGCAGCCCCTCCCGTCCGCAACACCTCTCCTCCTCCGTTGAGTGCTTGGCGAAGCCTTGTCGGAGTTCTGCCTCTCCACCATCATCACGCTATGGTGCTGCTGCTGGAGCCTTCTTCCTCAACCTCTCCTTCCCCCATGCTGGATCAAGAAGGAGGAGACGTCATCTGCTCCGTACGTGTGTTGAACGCGGAGGTGCTGTCCGTTCGACACTTGGTCATCGGCGATTTGAATCACAGCGAGTACGACTGCATCATCACCTTTCTCTTGAACGCTTCCGCACGCGATCTACAAAGTGGTATGTAGATGCAATCTCTCTCCTATGACTCGTTGCTTAGATGAACTCATAGATGGATCCTGGTGAAACCGTAGGAAAAATTTTAATTTTCTGCAACATTCCCCAACAAGCCGCTGGGGCGCAGCAGGCTCCGCCTCAGGACACCGTGGTCACGTTGCCGTCTTCTCCTACCATCCTGGATCGTGCTGCTGCCGAACTGGACCGTCTGCGGCGAGATCTTCTAGGCGCCGACCCTTGTTTGGTGGCCGGGCGCTTGGAGCTAGCTTCTGGCTGGATTCGCTCCAATGCTTTGATTCGGGCGGCGCTGGTCCAGGCCTCGACGGCCTGCGACGAGGAGAAGCAGGCCGTCCTTGGGGCGAAGGTTTCCTGCGACGCCACCTTGGGGGAGCCGGCTATTGCCCGTGGTTGTTGCGAGGTGCTGGAGGGCGAGCTGAAGGGCCTGCAGGACCGGCTCGCCGAGGAGACTCGCCTCCGCCTAGAGCAGGAGGACGGCATGAAGGCTCGCGAGGCGGCCGTCAAGTACTGGGACGCCAAGCTCAAGAAGCGCCATGACCGCCTAGGCACGCTGGAGCAAGAGCTGGAGGCGAGGAAGGCTGAGCTTGGCGGCAAGGCACAGGTTCTTGCCGAGGATCGTGTGGCCTTTGCGGAGATGGAGGAGAAGGCCCGAGCTTCACTGAAGACACTTTATGAGAGCGGCCTGGAGAGCCCGCTGGCCGGCGAGGAGGACGGCCCCGCCAAGCTACTTCCTTTCCTGGTTCGTGCTCTTGACGATGTCGTGCTTGGCCTTGGACCTACGGCTGAGGCCGAGGCGCGCGTCTTGTCTTCTGCGGCGCTGACGCGGGTCTTCACCCACATCTATCTTTGCGACCCCAACATCTACCTCGACAGCCTGCTGGAGCCAGCGAGTGGCGAGCATGCCGCTGCCGCTGCTGAGGTCGTGAAGGTTCGTGCAGAGGCTCTGCTGGGGAAGTTCCGGGCCTTCAGCACCAGGCCGAAGTGGAGCGCTGCCAGCCCAGCAGCTCCACAAGGCGACCCCGCTCCGCGCAACTCCACGGCCGGCAAGTGACTCCGTTGTGGCTCCCGCCCTGCTTTTAGTTTCTGCACATGTATCAGGCCTCGGGGAGGCGTTAAAACTTGCATTTGGTGCTGTGATAACAATATGGACTGTAATATTTTCTTTTCAATTCCTTGAAATTTGTGCTATTTCCTTCCTACTTGCTTGTGTCCTACGCCGGCAGAGCCCGGCCCCACGCATACCTCAGCCGCCGTTAGCCCTGACCGGAAACCAGGACGGGACCAAGGAGTGAGGGGCTACGTGACAAGTTAGGCTCCTGAGTCGCGATGCTCAGGAGTCCCCCTTGGCGCCCGAACAGCAAGTAGGGAGGTGAGATGTGGGGGTGGACCTACCGTTCTACGTCTGTAGAGCCCGGCCCCGCGCATACCTCAACCGCCATTAGCCCCGACCGGAAACCAGGACGGGACCAAGGAGTGAGGGGCTACGTGACCAGTTAGGCTCCTGAGTCGCGATGCTCAGGAGTCCCCCTTGACACTCAAACGGCCTTCATACCTTGTCTCCGCTCGGGGAGGGACGCGCGACGAACCAGGACCGGGGGGCCTGGCTGGGTGGCGTGCGCCTGGGTGTGACCCAGGCGTAGCCCCCGTGCCCAGCCCCCTCGTGCGGCACTCCTGAGGGGAAGCGTTGCGATGAGGCTAGACACTGAGCTCTGGGCTCCCTGAGGTTGATGCGGCCCGGGGGGCCACCCTCAGTTGTTTATCACCAGCGCGGAGCATAGCGCTTCCGTATGCGTACGGGCATAGCCGCTCCTCGGCAGTGTCGTCAGCCAGAATGGAGCATGGTGCTTCCACTGGTGCGTGGGAGGGGGCTCCCCTTCGGGAGGAGCCCCCTGGGCGTGTACAGCCCCGCCCTGACACGTGGCTGGCACGGTAGGGCTTGACGAGGTGTATCTGGGCACCCATGAGCCAGCGCGAGACTCACGGGTCCCTACCTCAAGGCGGGTTGCGCCTGGCTCTGGGCCTTATCTTGGAGTGTGTTCCTGCAAATTTGGCTAGATGTCGATGCTCTACGTCCTCGGGTCCCGGCTCTCGGGCTGGTCTCAGCCGTTGCTGGTATGCCGGGGCGCGATGCCATGGGCAGACCAGACGGTGAGGGCCGAAGATCCGGTAGGAGTCCTGAGTCGCGATGCTCAGGCACCCCCCCTTTAACGCGCAAGCTGGGTTAGATGTCGAAACTCTACGTCCTCAGGTCCCGGCTCTCGGGCTGGTCTCAGCCGTCGCTGGTATGCCGGGGCGTGATGCTGTTGGCAGACCAGAGGGTGAGGGCCGGAGAGCCGGTAGGTGCCCTGAGTCGCGATGCTCAGGCACCCCCCCTTTAACGCACAAGCTGGGTTAGATGTCTAAACTCTATGTCCTCGGGTCCCGGCTCTTGGGCTGGTCTCAGCCGTCGCTGGTATCCCAGGGCGCGATGCCGTGGGCAGACCAGAGGGTGAGGGCCGGAGAGCCGGTAGGAGCCCTGAGTCGCGATACTCAGGCACCCCCCCTTTAACGCGCAAGCTTGCGACATCCAGGAAGGAAAAGGTACCATGAACAGTCACCAAACAACAAGCATGACGGGGCGAAGACATGGCCCTAAGATAAATGCAAGAGGGATACATGCCACTGGGTCTGACCCGAGCGGCTTCGGGATAATGTAGCCCGAGGGGCGCCCCCAGCAGAGTGAGCTAAGAACACGAAATAAAAGAGATACATGCCACAAGGATGGACCCACGCAGCTTGGGAATAATGCAGCCCTGAGGGCGCTCCCAGCTGGAAATGAAACTAGAAAGATGTCACCTGATGACGCTGAAGACGAAGGGGTGTTGGTGCAGCAGACTCGGTGGGCTGCGGGAGCAGATCCTCACGAGCCTCCAGGCCCTGGGGCCTCGGGAGGCTCCGGAGGCGCTGGTGGCTCCTCGCGGACCGTCTCCATCTCCACCACGGCTGTGGAACACCTGACCTCTTGAGCCTCCAGGATGGCCCTCATGATGCGCTGGTATGCAGCAGCCGCGTTCGGCGAGCCGTAAGGCATGCGAACGTAGCTGTGGGGCAGGCCCTCGCAGCGTCCCACTCGCGAAGGCCAGAGGCGCTCCTGAGACGCGCCTTGGTTGAGCCCTGGTATGTCGATGCAGACGCGCAGCCCACCATCCTCGCCTGGATGGGGAGCCACAGCGGGTAGGCGGCGGCTGCCTCTCATGACCCTTGACTCCTGTAGTTCCTGAATGGCCTTGCTGACGAACTCCTGAGGGTTTGGCCCTCCTTGCCTTGCTCCTTCTTGATGGAAACGTGCTTCGAAGCACGCCTCCACGTGGTGCCAAAGCGCCTCCCTCGTGACCTTGGCAAGGTCGACGGCCCTCCAGGGGAGAGCCCCCGAGCCCCACCTGAGGAGGGCGTCGGGCGCGCTTCCTTATGTGACGGAAGGAGGTTCCCCCTCAGCAGGCGCGGGCCCAGAGGGACCTGCCTCCTGAGGGGCCGGGCCGGTCGATGTCTTCTTCTTCTTGGGGGCGGCCTCGGGAAGCCTCCTGCTTCCACGATCCGGGTCTTCCAGCGATGCGGCCTGAAAGGCTCTCTCTAGGGAGCAAACTGCGTCTCTCTCTTTGCAGGGCACTGTGATGACTCCGCCACTTCCTGGCATCTTGAGGATGTTCTAGCCGTGGTGGGTTACGGCCATGAACTTGGTCAGCACTGGGTACACGGGGATGGCGTTGTGCGGCAGGCGAATGTGGGCGACATCGAAGTCGATGAGCTCGGTGCAGTAGTTGTTGCGTGCCCCAAAGGTGACAGGGAGGCGGACATGCCCAATCGGGATCGTGGAGCCGTCGGTGACTCCGGAGAAAGGCTTGGTGGGCTGAAGCTGACTGTAGGGTACTTGGAGATTGTTGAATGTTTCCTTGCGGGCGGTAGCGGAGGGAGGCCTGCGTTACCTTGCGGGCGATCCTCGCGAGGCTGATCCCTCCTGCCTCCCTCATGAGGCGGGTCCTGCCAGCGATCCTCGCGAGGTTGGTCGCCCCACCCTTGACGTGGGCCACGATCTTCCCAGCGTCCTGTGTTCCTTCCTCCTCCTCGTCCGTAGCCCCGGTCGTTGCGGTCGGGACGCCGGCCAGTCCGTCCTTCACGCACGGCCCTGAGATCTTGGCATTCATTGGTGTTATGGGTGTGGAGGTCGTGGTACACGCAGTACCGACTGCCCTTGGAGGATTCGGGCTGATCTCTGCCCCGCTTGGTGTCTGGTTCTGCCGCGAGCACGGCAGCCCCCTTGCGCTTCACGTCCTTGGCCTTGGGCTTCTTCTCTTCAGGGTCTGCAGGAGGCAATTCGAGGAGGGAGAGACGCCCTTCCTCAGCCCTAGCGCACTTGGTCGCCAGATTGAACCGCTCCAAGGAAGTGCACAGATCTTCATGCATTGCGAGCTCCTCCTTCATTTTGACGTCGCGCACACCGTCAGAGAAGGCTGAGATGATGGCCTCCTCGGTCACCTTGGGAATCTTGAGGCGCGCGTTGTTGAGGCGCTGGATGTACTTCTGCAGGGTTTCCCCTGGTTGTTGCTTGATGCAGCGCATGTCGCTCACGGCGAGTGGCCGGTCGCGAGTACCCTGGAAGTTGGCGATGAAGCGGGTGCGCATCTCGTCCCAGGAGGAGATCGTGCCTGGGGCCAGGTTCAGAAGCCAGGTGCGGGCCCCGTCCTTGAGAGCCATGGGAAACCAGTTCGCCATGACCTTCTCGTCTCTGTTGGCAGCCTTGATGCCCAGCTCATAGAGCTAGAGGAACTCTGCAGGGTCTGCCATGCCGTCGTAGCGAGGAGGCAGGTCTGGCTTGAACTTGCCGGGCCACGCGACGGTGCGTAGCTCGGTGGTGAAGGCGTGGCAGCCCGCTGTGGCCACAGGAGGCCTTGGAGGACGAAGGGCTCGGTCTTGCGGGTCCCCGTGTGCCGGAGCTGAGTGCAGCGCGGGGTCTTGACGTGCTGGAGCAGGAGCGTGGTCGGGACGAGCCGGAGTAGGGAGCGCTCGGGCAGCTTCTCGAGGGCGGGGGACCTCTTGATAGCTTTGCTCCTGCCGCGCTGGTTCCTGACGGTGTGGGTTCCGCCCAGGGGCCACGTGCCTTGGAGCCAGGGTGACTTCTTGAGGGGGAGGCGGCTGAGGCACCCCAGGAGCTTCATTGCCCGCGCATGGCGGGGCGCGGTGCAGCGAGAAAGTTGGCACGGGGGAGCCCCCAGCGGCACAGACGAGTTCGGTGACTCGGTCGAGCCACTCTTCGTAGACGTCGTCGACTGGGCGGTAGCGCAGGAGCTCGTTTGCCGTGATGAGCACAGCTCGGGCCTATATGGCCGCGCAGGGCGCACGGGATGAAGAACCAGCGGGGGTGAGCGAAGGCGTAGCGGTGCGGCCATCTCGCCTCATGGACGGGTGCTGGGACGATGCTTGCTGCTCGTTCCCCGCCGGGCTGGTGGCGGCATTGACGGCAGGCGACGGGGAACGACAGGGGAGCCCGTCGACAGGAGCCGTCTGGGCGACGCGGGAAGCGAGTGCGGCTCGGCGCTCGGCGCGAACCTGGCATGCGTCAGACATGGTCGCGACGGTCGGAGAAGAACAGGGTGACGGAAGACGAATTCCGGAGCACCCCTACCTGGCGCGCCAAATGTGGATTTAGGGTTCCGGCAGACCCTTGAGGTTCGAACACTGGGGTGCGCACGGAGGTTTCGCCTTCTACCAACCCGTTCCTCGCCGAATCGCTAGGATCTGAACTACGAGAAGAACAACACAAGAGACAAAGGGTTTATACTGGTTCAGGCCACCATGGTGGTGTAATAACCTACTCTAGTGTGTGGTCTGGTGGATTTCCTCTTGGGCTGATGATGAACAATACAAGGAAGAACGGCCTCGCGAGGGTCTGTTCTCATGGTGGTGTTGCCCCTTTGGAAGGGTTGATTCTAGATGACTATCTTATCTTCCGCTTCCTCTCTAGATCACTCTCTTTGGCCGGATTGATCGATCCCTCTACCCTGTGGGTGGCTAGTCCTATTTATAGGCGAAGGCCCTGGACCTCTTCCCAAAAATTGAGCGGGAAGGGCGCCAACAATTGGCCAACAATCTAGTACACTTATCCTGACTAAAGTTGGTCCTCGCCTGTCAAAGGCTCTGGTGGTGACGCCGACTTGGGCTCCACGGTGACCTCCATCGTGCCGTTGGACTGGTCTTGGTCTTGTTGCACCGAAATGGATGCCTTTGCTTGATGCTCTCACCTGCGCTTGCTTCCCTTGCACCAAAGAGGAAAGAAGGACACTGCGCGGCTGGCGCCCGGCTGGTGCCCTTGGTCGTCATGGCTTGCGTCATGGACACCTCGCGAGGTACCCCGCATTGAACTCTCCGCCTCCTCATGAGCCAGCCTGTCGAGGCCGTGCCTGAGGAAGCTCATTGTCGTCCACCCCGTGAGGCTTGGCCCCTCGCGAGGGTCTTGAGCTTGTGTTGATGAAGATGGGCCGTGCTGGGCCCCCTTTTAGCCATGCCGCAGGCCGCAGGCAGGCAAGTCTGGGGACCCCCGTTCCCAGAACACCGACAGCAAGCAAAGATAGAAGTGATATCGAGGGTAATGGTCATCTTGCCTGATATCCCGCAAGGAAGAAGAACGAGTCCAAGAAGAAGACAAACGGACGTAGTCGAACGAATCCTCACAACTCCGGAACGAAACCGAAGCTAACGAGAGAAGCAAACTGGAAAGAAGCAAACAACATGGTAAACAACCATCACATAATCATGGCATGATGCACAACCAAATATGATGCATGTCCGGTTTAATGAGGCATGGCATGGCAAAGTGCAACAAACTATACTACAAGTTAAGTGGAGCTCAATATGCAACGAGTTGCATATTGAAGAAACACCACATCAATTATTTAGTTCTCTCGCGTTTATGT
This sequence comes from Triticum dicoccoides, assembly GCF_002162155.2. Lineage (NCBI taxonomy): Eukaryota > Viridiplantae > Streptophyta > Magnoliopsida > Poales > Poaceae > Triticum > Triticum dicoccoides. The sequence goes on along the minus strand of NC_041393.1, from coordinate 24,613,105 downwards.
ACACAACAATATTAAATGTTGTTAAACATCGCAAGAGGTGAAACATAAGTAAACTAACTATTTAGGCAAGTTTAAATGAGGCCGGAACAACAAACAACAATTCTGGAAAATCCCCACATGTCATTTAGCAATTTAAAGCAAACAACATTTTAACATTTTAAATGTTGTTATCATGATGCGGATGACATATACAATTTTATGCAATTTTTAAGAAAATGTTGACAATAGCATGTTATGAAGCATTTGGTCATCATGGCGGAACGAAAAGGGTGCCACGGCGGCGAAATGAAAATGGTGCCACGGCAACATTCCGGTCCCGGTAACTTGATTGAGATACCGATGTAAACTATAAGTGTGCGGATGTGTGGAACACGCAAGAGATGGGGACAGATCCCGGATACCGGGTGTCCCACATGACGGTGGCATGGAAAAAAGGGAACGTGCAAAGACCTCTCCCGGACACGATGCAAACACGAGCATCTCATACAACATGCATTCGTTCACGGGTGTCGTCTCGGGGTTATACCTTTGAAGCGTGCGGTTTGGAGCGGCGTAGAGGAAGTAGACGTTCTCGGAACGGTCATAGCGGAAGTAGTGGTACACGTTTCGGAGAGGGACTTGATGAACCCAACATCTACGGGGCGACAGTAGTGGTACACGGTTGTCGTGGGAAGTAGTTGTTCACGTGACAACGGTAGAGGAAGTAGTCATTCTCGTGACGGCAGTGCAAGTAGTGGTTCACGGCGGAGAGGAACTTTCCGTTTCTGCTACCCGGGTCTTCGGTGATGGTAGCTGTGCATGTTCCAACATCAAACTTGGAGGGACACCGACGTCGTGGTACTTGGTGAATCCCGGAGATGGTACTTGACGATCCAGGTATGGGTCTTGACGGTCTTGACGAATCCATGTGACACCAGGCACACGTCCACGGTAGTCTTCGGACTTGGGCTCCGGGTAGATGACTTGAGGGTCTCAGTCAGGAGCACTCGTGGCAAAGAGGTGCCCGTGAACGAGACCATGCAGCACGAACAAGAGGCGGATTC
>NC_041393.1:24588142-24611780 GCF_002162155.2 Triticum dicoccoides | reverse complement strand
GTGGATGTAGAGGGTCGCCAGGCGGCGGAGGTACAGCGGCACGCCGGTAGCAGGAGGCAAAGGCGGAGATGGTCCGGTGCTGGGGCTCCAGCGAACTCCGACCAAAACAGAGGGGACGAGCGGCGCGGGGCTCCTGCTGGGCGCGGAGGATGATGGATGCGGGCGCAGGTGCTCGAGGAGCTCCTCTCCTCGAGCGCTCGGGCGACAAGGATTTGGCGAGGAGGAGGCGCGGTTGCAGCCTAGTGCTATAGAGGGAGGTGCACGGGAGTCTGAGAGGGGTCGGATGCGAGGCTGTACTCCTCTGTGTGGCAGCGGAGGAGGAGGACGATGGGGAGAGGGGATCGAGAGGAGGGGCGATGGGATCGGGAGAGAGAGGCTGCGAGGGAGATGGGGATCGAGCGATGGGGTGGCGGCGCTGTGAGGGAACGAGGGAGCGATTGAGAGGAGGGTTCGATCGGGCTAGGGTTATAGAGGCGGCTGGCCCTAGGCGCAGATGGGCCTGCCTGGCTAGGCTGCTGGGCTCTCTTCTCCCTCTCTCTTATTCTCTAGAAACAGAAAATAACAAAGAAGAAAAGGAGAATAAAGGAGGTGTTGAGGAAGAAATTGGACACGCGGATAATTTTCCCGGACCCAGAAGAATGTGCTTGTTCCGAGAAAATAGAAAAGTCCATGGTTGAAAGATGTAAATTCAAACTCATTTGAATTTCACTCAAATGGGTTTGAACTAGGACTTGGTTTCTGAAGTGTCCAAAAATGTTGAGATTTTTGGTGGAGCTTCGGAAAATGATGAAAGAAATTATGGGCAAGGTTGGAGACCAAGAATTGAGATAACAACGGCATGGGATATTTTGCAAGTGGGTTATGGTTAATTCCAAATAAATGGAATAATTTTATTATAACTCCCTAATAATATTGAGAGGCTTTAATATGTTATAAAGAGAAATCACAAGTGAATTCCCTCGATTTAAATAGATCAACGATCTATGCAATTTATTTAGGTGAGTTTTAAAAAGGGGTTGCATGATGACATGATGCAATGCACGTGATGCAAGGATGAATGCAACGAACAAAACAAATCACACGACGAATCTCGGAATACAAGGAAGGCATCTAGAGCGTCGGTATCGGGGTGTTAAACCCACCCCCTGGGCGCGCCCCCCTGTGTCGTGGGCCCCTCGAGCACCCCCCGACCGACTTCTTTCACCTATATAGTCCCACGTACCCTAAAAACATCAACGGGGAAGATAGATCGGGAGTTCCGCCGCCGCAAGCCCTTGTAGCCACCAAAAACCTCTCGGGAGCCCGTTCCGGCACCCTGTCGGAGGGGGGGATCCCTGACCGGTGGCCATCTTCATCATCCCGGTGCTATCCATGACGAGGAGGGAGTAGTTCACCCTCGAGGTTGAGGGTATGTACCAGTAGCTATGTGTTTGATCTCTCTCTCTCTCGTGTTCTCTCTATGGCACGATCTTGATGTATCTCGAGCTTTGCTATTATAGTTAGAACTTATGATGTTTCTCCCCCCTCTACTCTCTTGTGATGAATTGAGTTTTTCTCTTGAAGTTATCATATCGGATTGAGTCTTTAATGATTTGAGAATACTTGATGTATGTCTTGCCGTGCTTATCTGTGGTGACAATGGGATATCATGTGCCACTTGATGTATGTTTTGGTGACCAACTTGCGGGTTCCGCCCATGAACCTATGCATAGGGGTTGGCACACGTTTTCGTCTTGACTCTCAGGTAGAAACTTTGGGGCACTCTTTGAAGTACTTTGTGTTGGTTGAATAGATGAATCTGAGATTGTGTGATGCATATCGTATAATCATGCCCACGGATACTTGGGGTGACAATGGAGTATCTAGGTGACATTAGGGTTTTGGTTGATTTGTGTCTTAAGGTGTTATTCTAGTATGAAACCTATGATAGATTGAGAGAAAGAATATCTTCATGTTATTTTACTACGAACTCTTGAATAGATAGAACAGAAAGGATAACTTTGAGATGGTTTCGTACCCTACCATGTGAAGAAGCAAAAACTTAGGTTCAACCGATACTAACCGCTAATTGTTGAAGAAGAAAGGTAGGATGCCTACCGGGGCATCCCCAAGCTTGGATACTTCCCTAACTCCAAATATTATAAGAAAAATACTACACTGTAGAAGATTTATCAGATCTCAGTATGAGAAAAGATTCAACATTATATCATTCTCTGACTTTTCTAGGGAATGTTTTCAACAGCGGTAAACTTTCTGTTTTGAAACAACAACATGTATACTTGCAAAATAAGCATGGTAAAGGCTATCCTTGACATTTTTATTGAAAATATAGATGCAAAATATTATTATAAATAACAGAAATCAAATGCTAACAAAATGAAATGATGCTCCAAGAAAAACACATATCATGTGGTAAATAAAAATATAGCTCCAAGTAAACTTACCGATGAACGAAGATGAAAGAGGGGATGCCTTCCGGAGCATCCCCAAGCTTAGGCTCTTGGTTGTCCTTGAATATTACCTTGGGGTGCCCTGGGCATCCCCAATCTTAGTCTCTTGCCACTCCTTATTCCATAGTCCATCGAATCTTTACCCAAAACTTGAAAACTTCACAACATGAAACTCAAAACAAAACTCGTAAGCCCGGTTAGTATAAGAAAATAAATCACCGCTTAGGTACTGTAATGAACTCATTATTTATTTATATTGGTGTTAAACCTGCTGTATTCCAACTTCTCTACGGTTCATACCCTCCGATACTACTCATAGATTCATCAAAATAAGGAAACAACACATAGAAAACAGAATCTTTCAAAAACAGAACAGTCTGTTGTAATCTGTATCAAACATATACTTCTGGAACTCCAAAAATTCTGAAATAAATTATTGGACCTGTGTAATTTGTCTATTAATCATCTTCAAAAATAATCAACCTAAAATCACTTTCCAGTAAAACATGGCAGCTAATCTCGTGAGCACTAAAGTTTCTGTTTTTTTACAGCAAGATCATAAGGACTTCACCCAAGTCTTCCCAAAGGTTCTACTTGGAAAAAAACACTAATTAAAACACAAAACCACATATAACCAGAGGATAGATGAATTATTTATTACTAAACAGGAGAAAAATCCAAAGGACAAAAATAAAGTTTGGTTGCCTCCCAACAAGCGCTAACGTTTAACGCCCCTAGCTAGGCATGATGATTTCAATGATGCTCACATAAAAGATAAGAATTGAAACATAAAGAGAGCATCATGAAGAATATGACTAGCACATTTAAGCCTAACCCACTTCCTATTCATAGGGATTTTGTGAGCAAACAACTTATGGGAACAATAATCAACTAGCATAGGAAGGTAAAACAAGCATAGCTTCAAAATTTTCAACACATAGAGAGGAAACTTGATATTATTGCAATTCCTACAAGCATACATTCCTCCCTCATAATAATTTTCAGTAGCATGATGAATGAATTCAACAATATAACCAGCACCTAAATCATTCTTTTCATGATCTATAATCATAGAAAATTTATTGCTCTCCACATAAGCAAAATTCTTCTATTCAGAATAGTGGGAGTATCATAAGAGACTTGAATACTATAAATTGTTTCCACATTAAAAGAGTAATGTTCAGAAAAGGGGTAATCATAATCACGACAAGTTTTATAAATATAATCATCATAACAATCATCATAAGTAGCAACTTTGTTCTCATCATAATCGATTGAAACCTCTTCCAAGATAGTGGAATCATAACTAAATAAAGTTGACACTCTTCCAAATCCACTTTCATATTCATCACAATAAGATTCAACATCTTCCAAAATAGTGGGATCATTACTTTCTAAACTTGACACAATTCCAAACCCACTTTCATCAATATAATCATCATAGGTAAGAGGCATGCTATCATCATAACAACTTTGCATATCAAAACTTGGGAGGCTAAAAATATCATCTTCATTAAACGTAGCATCCCCAAGCTTGGGACAAACATTAATATCAGCAAATATATTCTCAAATATTTCATCCTCATCAAACATAGCTTCCCCAAGCTTGGGCCTTTTCATATCATAAGCATAATCACTCTCATCATTAATAGTATGGATAGCACCAATATTATAGCAATTATTATCATCACAATTAGTAGTAGGAGCAACATCATTTGGGAGGGATACCTTTTTACCTTTGCTTCTCCGTTTTTCTTTTTCTTCCTCACATCATGTGTGGGTTCAACCCTCTTCTTTGAGCTCCTTATTGATGAGATTGGTTGAATAGAAGGCTCCTCCTCGATACCTGATTCATCATTAGAAATAATAGGAGGATAATGGGAAGTCTCTTCCCTTTCATTAGTATTCTCTTCATCTTCTATTTGCTTCCTTTTCTTTATGTAATTGGCAATATAAGGATTTTCAATGCAATTCACGGCACAATACATATAAATTTCCTCTAGATCAAACTCAAGAAGTTTATAGTGGGCAAATTCTGGAAGAAACTTAGTTAAACATTTCATTTAGTCATAACCCATAAGGAAACTAAGTTCATTATAATGTGCAAGGGAGATCAAATCATCACAATGTTTGGACATGATTCGATCATGAAACAATTTGCATCGGAGATGTAAATTACCACTTTCATTGCAAAGTTCACAAGTACGGCAAAGGAAATATAAATTTGCAACACCCACATTTAACCTTTCTGGCAAAAATTTAGTTTCCAAATGCTTATGCCTCTTGCAATATCTATCTTCTCTATTTGGTGTGTTCATGCAAACATGCACTCAAGAAAAGTTGACATGATTATAAGAGACATTTTCATCATAACTAGTGCAATCATCATTACAAATGCAACCATCATTAGTACTATGGATATTCAAAGAGTTCATACTAACAACCATTATTGAGGAAATCTTTAACTGGTAGCTGCTCGGTTGGCTGACGAGTAGGGGATTAATAGGCTAATCGGCAAGTTAATCGGCCATTTAATCAATTACTCGGGCGATTAATTAGTTAATCGGCTACTCAGTGACCCTACGAGTAGGGATTAATCGGCAAGTTAACTGGTTAATCGGATGAATTCTTGAACAGGGCTAACAACATTGCAATCATGCTCATCATTCAAAGATTTAGTGACAAACATTTTATAGATTTCTTCTTCTAGCACTTGAGCACAATTATCCTTACCATCATTTTCACGAAAGATATTAAAAAGATGAAGCGTATGAGACAAACTCAAATCCATTTTTTTGTAGTTTTCTTTTATAGTCTAAACTAGTGATAAAACACGAAACAAAAAGATTCGATTGCAGGATCTAAAGATACACCTTCAAGCACTCACCTCCCCGGCAACGGCGCCAGAAAAGAGCTTGATGTCTACTACACAACCTTCTTCTTGTAGACGTTGTTGGTCCTCCAAGTGCAGATGTTTGTAGGACAGTAGCAAATTTCCCTCAAGTGGATGACCTAAGGTTTATCAATCCGTGGGAGGCGTAGGATGAAGATGGTCTTGCTCAAGATGTCCTCAATCCCAATTAAAAAGTACTCATTAAAACCCAACAATATTAATTAAAGTATCATGATGAGATTCACATGATAATCAAGTACTAGATACTCAAGATGTCCATAACCGGGGACACGGCTAATCATGATTAGTTTGTACACTCTGCAGAGGTTTGCGCACTTTTCCCCACATGACTCGATCGCCTCCGCTTGTTTTCTCGCACTACATGGTGTTTGAGAAACGGATGACCGAGACATAGTCTTTCAGAAGCACTAGCACCTTACATGAGGGGTAGACCGTACCAACCTACATCCCCTACATCTGCTAGTCCACCCCGTAAGAATTCGCACAACTTAGTCAACTATGCTAGAGCCCATAATAGCATGTGGCTCACACGTAAGTTTCTAGTTTGAATAATCTCATGATCCCTTTGAGCCTGGGTGGCGGTCCGAAGAAATACAGGCAAGTCCTGCTAGAAAACAGGTGCCTCAATCCACCCAGAAGTGTGTTTAAGTTGCCACCTTAAATAAACCATTAATTAACAATCTCACATCTGTCATGGATATTCACTCACCCAATCCACGTCTACTAGCATAGCATGGCATAATAAGCAAACGTAGAAGTAACACCCAAAGGTTTGATAATAAAACAGGTAATAGGTACTACCTCATCTACTTCCCATCCCACAATTTAATTAGATCCTAATCATGCAATGTTTGAGGATAGATCTAATGCATAAAAACTGGGTAGTAGAAAGGTATGATCAAGTGTTACTTGCCTTGCTAATGATCCGCGAGACCTAGAGACTCGAAGTGACAGGCGGCGCACTCCGGGTATTCTATCGCATACAAACAAACAAGCAAACAATAAGTACTCATCTAATGCACAGGTAAAACTTGAATAAAAGATCCAACCAGAATGTTCAACTTAAGAACTCCGGTTTGCAAAAAGAACCAAATCAAACAAAGCAACGAAAGTCAAACGGCGAAAGAAAACAGCTTCGTTTTACTAATCTGGATCTAAGTCAAATCTTACAGAGGCAAAAACTTGTTTAAGTAGATTATTCGGAAAGAGGGTTTCGAGACGAAACTCCAGGCGCTTGAATCGCCTGATTCCGATAAACCAGCGAAAAGTTATACTAGAACGAAAATCGGTTCAGAAATCACGATCAGAAAATAACCGCGAAAAACATCCAAGAAAAAGAAAAACGACGAACGGATTAACGAACGAACGTTCGTTAATTTAACGAATCTGACGAAGGCGTTCGTTAAAATGAACTAACAGACGACCGTCCGCTAATTAAACCGAAAAAATGAAACTAAAAAACAAAATAAAACCGTAATGAAAACCGCCCGGTTTTTAAGAAAACCTGCGGCACGCGGTTCGAGGCGGCGGCGAACCTCGGCGGTGGCAGCGACGAAGTCCAGCGGGGCTCCGGCGGATCCGGCGACGGCGGGCGGCGGGCGCTGGCGGCGGCGGCAGCGGCGGATCTGGCGGGCGGCGGCGGCGGATCTGGCTAGGGTTAGGGTTTCGCGGGTGGGTCGGGGCAGCGGATCGGGCTGCTGGCGGGGCGAGCTGGCGGGCTGGGGCACGGCCCGAGGTCGGTGCGCGTTTTTTTTAAATAATTACGCTTCGTAGAAAAATAAAAAGAAATACTAAATGGACTCCAAAAATCCCGAAATAAATTTTCCCCGGCTTCTAAAATCAAGCCGGACTAGATGAACATTTATTTGGGGCCTAAATGCAATTTTGAAAAACGCGCATATTTCCTAAATTCAAATAAAAAGCGAAAAACTCCAAAATAAATCTTATTTGATTTTTTTATTAAATCTTCATTTTTTCTTTATTTTGGGATAGTCATTTTATTCCCTCTCTGAATTTTTGGTAGTAGAAATAATTGAAGATAAAATAAATAAAATCAATGATCCCATTTTCACAATTTGAGAAATACCCAAATAAGAAAATAACGAAATCCCCAACTCTCTCCGAGGGTCCTTGAGTTGCGTAGAATTTCTAGGATCGAGCCAAAGATGCAACAAAAATATGATATGCATGATGATCTATGTATAACATTCCAAATTGAAAATTTGGGATGTTACATTGTAGCATGAATCTATAACTTGATTCAAAGAGGAAATAATATGGTGAAAGTAGTAGAGATCGGATACCCAACCGGTCTCTTGGTTGAAAAGGGAAATAATGGGAAAACGTAGTACAAACTGGATAAGGAACAAATCTATTATTGCTTGAAAAAAGGATAGAAAGTGGCGGCTTGTGGACAAGTCAACAAAGTATGTCCAGGATTAGATTTGCTGCCCTCACATAGTAAAAGGTCTCTAGGATTAGAATTGCTGCCCTCACATAGTAAAAGGTCTCAGGATTAGATTTGCTGCCCTCACATAGTAAAAGGTCTCCAGGATTAGATTTGATGCCATCACATAGTAAAAGGTCTCCAGGATTAGATTTGCTGCCCTCACATAGTACAAGGTCTCCAGAATTAGATTTGCTACCCTCACATAGTTAAAGGTCTTCAGGATTAGATTTGCTGCCCTCACATGCTACAAGGTCTCCAGGATTAGGTTTGCTGCCCTCACATAGCATCAACAAACTCGGCATCACCACTTTATGCCTCCTTGTAGGTACATTGTGCTGATGCGTCCACTATCGCATGTCCTTATACCAACCTTTTGTTGTTGTTAATGTAAGGGTGCATGTAAAATGAAGCGATCACACTATTACTTAGGGACATGTTTAACCAGTGTTATTGTTAATCTAATGCCTCCAGTGATAAGATGCAATTAACTTGTGTTACAAATGGCACTCCTTCTATTTTCCCCAGTATGATAAGTAAGTGGAAAAAATTGCATATCGTATAATCATGCCCACGGATACTTGGGGTGAAAATGGAGTATCTAGGTGACATTAGGGTTTTGGTTGATTTGTGTCTTATGGTGTTATTCTAGTATGAAACCTATGATAGATTGAGAGGAAAGAATAGGTTCATGTTATTTTACTACGAACTCTTGAATAGGTAGAACAGAAAGGATAACTTTGAGGTGGTTTCGTACCCTACCATAATCTCTTCGTTGGTTCTCTGCTATTAGTGTCTTTGGAGTGACTCTTTGTTGCATGTTGAGGGATTGTTATATGATCTATCTATGTTATTATTGTTGAGAGAACTTGCACTAGTGAAAGTATGAACCCCATGCCTTGTTTCCTACCATTGCAATATCGTTTACGCTCACTTTTATCAGTTGTTACCTCGAGGCCACGCTCGCCGTGCAGCGCCTCGCCATGCAAGAAACCGTCGACCTGCACATCCACGTCTACGAGGAAATCGTCTACATAGGCCACTACAAGGCAAGCGAGGACAGAAAGACATTGGCCTTCTTCCAGCAGCTGGAATCTTTGGACGCCATTGTTCAGAAGCACGTCGACCTGGCCATGAATGGCGCTGCTACTGAGGCGCCGTTCGGTGGGCCGGCGCCCTGAGTCGAGGAGGTGGACATCGTCGATGGATGCATCTCTTCTTCTTGCCTCCTGTAACCAGCACTGCATCGCCTCGTGGCCTTAATGTTTTATTAGTATAGTACTCCCTCCATTCCCAAATATAAGTCTTTCTAAAGATTCCAGCAAGTGACTACTACATACGGAGAAAAATGAGTGAATCTACACTCTAAACTATGTCTACATACATTTGTATGTTGTATTCCATTTGAAATAGTATCTAAAAAGGCTTATATCTAGGAACGTAGGGAGTATATGTCATTTTTATTACAGTCGTAACGTTTTCACTGTGAGGTGGGGCCGTAGTTGAGCAAACCCACCCCACCCACCGGGCGTCGGCCGAGTTTAGAATTAGAAGAGAGAAACGAGGGAGGAGAGCTAGCTGTAGCACTGACGCTATTGTCAGATGGGACTCGTGTTGATAGAATAGGAGTACTGAGCACTCGTGCCTCTTTTTTTTGAGGGAAAAATTAGTCGTATGTCTATTAGTACCACTAGTTGGGTGCGTGCGACCTATAGTTGTCATCACTTTAGGTCTCCTTTTCGAACCGCAGCTATGCTTCACAGTACATATTTTTTCACGCATTTATCCTCCTATATGTACTCCTAGGCTATTTCCACGTGCTCCCATTTGCCGACATGTGGGACATAGAGCATGTGGGTCATAGTGCATGCATGACTCGAAGCATATGTAGGGGTACTTTACATTTCAGACCTCACGAATTACATGCAAACCCCCCGCAGAAGAATAAATAAATGAATGAATTACTACATGAAACCGGATTATTTTCATAGAAACCGGAGCACGTTCATTAAATTTTGGACATAACACATTTATAAAAAATGACCGGACCTAAACCAGTCTAAGGGCCTCTTTGATTTTTCCCGCAAAAGAAGGGCCTCTTTGATTTGCAGGATACTGAAAACACAAGAATGGGGAAAGTATGATGGCCATGAACCGAGACGAGGAGAACTCTAACTCAGTTAGAGGTTAGAGTTAGATTCTAACCCTAAACTAACACTAAACCAAAGAGGTGTATGGATGGCAGGGTTAAATTGACAATAAATGCTCTTTCTCAATCATTTGACTACTTTGGACCCTATTTCATGCCGGATTTGGTGTGGCCGGCTCTTCTGTGGCCTCCTCCCGCTCACAATTGACATAATCAAACCATCTTTACAAATCAAGCATGCAAAACATGATAATTTTTACTTTGTCCATACAATTGAGATATCCCACTTAAACATACAAGTTGTCAATCAAGCTTCACGAAAAAAACACTCCATGAAACAAAGCATGAGCTAACTCATCACGGAAGTCATTCACGATAAGGAGGGATCCCGGAGCCCCTCACGCATCGAGGGAGGAGCTCGCCGTCATCGCTCTGGAGGAAGGCTCTGTAGAGCCCAAGCCCCGGGAATCCCTCCGATGCTGGCCCTTGCAAGTTGAAGTCGACACCGGCATGGGTAGCAGGGCCGCTTGCTGCCGACTGGGAACTTAATCTTTGGGCCTCTAGAAATAATGCAGGCCTGAAACTAAAATACCTAGAAAGGTGAACTGAATCTTTGGGCCTCTAGAAAGATTTATTACCTCCTCAAGCAGCATCAAACAATTCCATGCGTGCACCACAAATCTATACCAAGTTTGATCAGGATCTACTTTTCCAAATCAGAATTAGCGCTAGAGCGAGCAAGATCAATGATATGGCTGTGAGACAGAAAAGGAACGAACAAACTCACCCCTTTCGTGACCTCCCTGGTAGATGTGCCGCCGCCACGCACGGCAGAGGGAGAAAAATGACCAGTGAATGGGGAGCAGGGCAACCTTCGAAGGCCGGAGGGAGAGGGCGGCTGGAGTAGGGCGGCGAAGGTCGGAAGGAGAGGGCGGCCGGAGGAGAGAGAGGGCGAGCAGCACTTCGGCGGGCGGCCCTATGGGGAACAGAGAGGAGTCGTGCGAGAGGGGGGGGAGCGATCTAGTGCGGGCAGGGGGGATTTTTTTAGTTCTCTTTTAGTGGGCCCGAGGATAACTAACCCAAGTAGAACCTCTCCACCGGGCTAGTTTTTTTAGCTGGGTTAGAGAAAACTAGCTCAAACTAACCCCTCGTGTTTCGATAATTTGAGGCTATTTCAACCCAAACTAGCTCTAACTCAGGATCCAAACAAAGAGGAGTGTTACTGTACATGCTACATTGTGGACCGTAGCACATTGTTTTTGTTGGCCATATCACCACATTGTTTTCTACTGCTGGTTCACTGGGTTGCCGTGGTTCGCACTGCTGGTGCACTAGGCTGCCGTGGTTCGCACTCCTTTGACCTGAGTAGTAGTAGTACTAGTATATACCGCATCATTCTTTGCTCCTTCTTACTACTCCAACATGTGGGAGAGCCAGCATCCGGGTTAACGTGTCATGCACCAGATTAGAGCGCGGAACGGAAGGGCGGCATCACCCCGGTCGGAGCGCCAGTAATTCATGACTATAGTGAGTGGTCATATCACAAGTCTTTCCAGCAGTAACGCGCCATCAAATCGCACAGCCTGACCTTTCCAACAGTATCTCTACTCTTATAAAAAAACAGAGTTGGTGATGATGGTGTGCCTGCATCCTGCAATATAAGCCGTCCGATTTATATCTGACGGATAGGAAGGAAACAATGGAAATTTTGCAAAAAGATACCCACACCCACTCAACATTTGCAAATAAGGCCTTCCCTCATTCATCCTTTTCTCCCACAAGATAAACTACTCATACAAATGCATCTTGATGTTCCGTGCAACGCATGGGCATCTTGCTAGTGTTTGAGAATCCGTCACTCGCTCACCCTCCTCGCCTCTCTGTCAAACCGCCTACCCAAAAACTGTCGCGTGTACTGCCCGGGGAAAGCCCCGCCCTCAACTTTTAACTATGCAAAAATAGTTCGAGCTTGTTCGTTCTATATAAATACTTACTGTATGTTTATTCACCCGTGGTGTTGTTCAATGAATGGAGGGGCAGGGAGCACAAGTGAACAATACTAGTACTACTAGTAGTAGTAAGTAGGAGTCGTACACTAGTCACATTAAATAGAGAGTTTCTTTTCTTTAATGCCACGTACACAAATTGAAACATTTGTTGTGGAGAGAAAAAGATAATCACTCCACTATATATGTACGCAGGGGCCTGAGCGCTTGCTTTACTAGGGTTGCTCTCTTCATTCTCTCATCCTCTCAAGATATAAAAAAGACAGCGGTAGCGACATTTTCTCTCTGCTCACTGCTGGTCACAGATCAGGCCGGATCCCTTCGGCCGGTGTGTGTAGAGGACTAAAAGGTGCCTCATTCACGCGGTCATCGCTGCCGAGGGAGGAAACCCACAGCTACTGGAGGGGCCCGATCCTCTGCCCATTCTCTCTGACACAGCGCCGGCTCGGGAGGTCCTTGATGTCTACTACACAACCTTCTTCTTGTAGACGTTGTTGGGCCTCCAAGTGCAGAGGTTTTTAGGATAGTAGCAAATTTCCCTTAAGTGGATGACCTAAGGTTTATCAATCCATGGGAGGCGAAGGATGAAGATGGTCTTGCTCAAATAACCCTGCAACCAATTAACAAAGAGTCTCTTGTGTCCCCAACACACCCCATACAATGCTAAATTGTATAGGTGCACTAGTTCGGCGAAGAGATAGTGATACAAGTGCAATATGGATGGTAGATAAAGGTATTTGTAATCTGAAATTATAAAGACAGCAAGGTAGCAAGAGATAAAAGTGAGCGTAAATGGTACTGCAATGCTAGGAAACAAGGCCCAAGGTTCATACTTTCACTAGTGCAAGTTCTCTCAACAATAATAACATAACTGGATCATATAACTATCCCTCAGCATGCAACAAAGAGTCACTCCAAAGTCACTAATAGCGGAGAACAAACGAAGAGATTATGGTAGGGTACGAAAGCACCTCAAAGTTATCCTTTCTGATCTACCTATTCGAGAGTCCGTAGTAAAATAACATGAAGCTATTCTTTCCGTTCGATCTATCATAGAGTTCATACTAGAATAACACCTTAAGACACAAATCAACCAAAACCCTTATATCACCTAGATACTCCATTGTCACCTCAAGTATCCGTGGGCATGATTATACGATATGCATCACACAATCTCAGATTCATCTATTCAACCAACACAAAGTACTTCAAAGAGTGCCCCAAAGTTTCTACCAGAGAGTCAAGACGAAAACGTGTGCCAACCCCTATGCATAAGTTCACAAGGTCACTGAACCCACAAGTTGATCACCAAAACATACATCAAGTTGATCACGTGAATATCCCATTGTCACCACAATTAAGCACGGCAAGACATACATCAAGTGTTCTCAAATCATTAAAGACTCAATCCGATAAGATAACTTCAAAGGGAAAACTCAATCCATTACAAGAGAGTAGAGGGGGAGAAACATCATAAGATCCAACTATAATAGCAAAGCTCGCGATACATCAAGATCGTGCCAAATCAAGAACACAAAAGAGAGAGAGAGAGAGAGATCAAACACATAGCTACTGGTACGTACCCTCAGCCCCAAGGGTGAACTACTCCCTCCTCGTCATGGAGAGCGCCGGGATGATGAAGATGGCCACCGGTGAGGGATCCCCCCTCCGGCAGGGTGTCGGAACAGGGTTCCAATTGGTTTTTGGTGGCTACAGAGGCTTGCAGCGGCGGAACTCCTGATCTATTGTTGTCCTTGGTGTTTTTAGGGTATATGGACTTATATAGGTGAAAGAAGTCGGTCGGGGGATGCTCGAGGGGCCCACGAGACAGGGGGCACACCGAGTAGGGGGGGCTCGCCCCCACCCTCGTGGCCACCTCGAGGCTTCCTTGACTTCAACTCCAAGTCTCCTGGATCACATACTTTCCAAAAATAACGCTCCCGAAGGTTTCATTCCGTTTGGAGTTTGGACTCCGTTTGATATTCCTTTTCTTTGAAACACTGAAATAGGCAAGAAAACAGCAATATGGGTTGGGCCTCCGGTTAATAGGTTAGTCCCAAAAATAATATAAAAGTGTATAATAAAGCCCGTAATCATTCAAAACAGATAATATAATAGCATGAATGCTTCATAAATTAAAGATACATTGGAGACGTATCAGCATCCCCAAGCTTAATTCCGGCTCATCCTCGAGAAGGTAAATGATAAAAGAAAGAATTTATGAAGTGTGAATGCTAGCAGGTGCATAAGTTTGATCAATGATAATTTCAATCACCTTTTCTAGCATGATTATATGTCAAATAGTAGTTCATATCATAAAACTTCTCATGATCAAGTAACAAGCTATTCACATGTTAAAGCATAGACCATGAACTTTCTTGAAAACTGGCAAACTTCATTCTCAGTCATCAAACAATTACAATTCATCTTATTTTCAGGAAGGGTCTATGTCAGAGCTTTGATTTAGCAAACTCCAGATACTCAACTATCATATAGTCTTCTACAATTGCTAACACTCGTGCAATACTTATGGTTATGGAGTTTTAATCGAACACTAAGAAAGATAGGGGCTTATAGTGTTGCCTCCCAACGTATTCACCTTTGGGTGATGTCAACAATAATAGTTCATGCTAACTTACATCGAATTGGATATATATATCAGGATCTTCCAACATGAGGTGCTTGCCAAAGGATAAAATGAAAAAGGGAAAGGTGAAGATCACCTTGACTCTTGAATAAAGTAAAAGACATAAAGTAAAAGATAAGCCCTTCACAGAGGGAAGCAAGGATTTGCAGAGGTTCCAGAGCTTGATTTTGAAATAGAGATAAATAATTTTGAGAGGTATGATCTCATTGTCAACATAACAACCAAGAGTTCCCAATATCTTCCATACTACATACATTATAGGCGGTTCCCAAACAGAATGGTAAAGATTTTACTCCCCCTCCACCAACAATCACACTCCACGGCCATCCGAAACAACGGGGTACCGTCCATACCAACAACAGTCCTGGGGGAGTTTTGTTTGCAATTATTTTTTATTTGATTTTGATCTTTTTGATCATGGGACTGGGCATCCCAGTTACAAGCCATTTTTCTCGTGAATGATGAGCGGAGTCCACTCATCTTGAGAATAACCCACCTAGGATGGAAGATACTAACAGCCCCTAGTCGCTACATGAGCGATTCGGGCATACAAAACAGATTATTATTTGAAGGTTTAGAGTTTGGCATATGCAAATTTACTTGGAACGGCAGGTAAATACCGCATATAGGTAGGTATGGTGGACACTCATGGCAAAAACTGGGTTTAAGGATATTTGGAAGCACAAGTAGTATCTCTACTTGGTGCAAGGAATTTTGGCTAGCATGAGGGGGAAAGGCAAGCTCAACATGTTTGAATGATCCATGACAATATACTTTAACTGAGATGTGAGAAAACATAACCCATTACGTTGTCTTCCTTGTCCAACATCAACTCTTTAGCATGTCACAATTAATGAGTGCTCACAATTATAAGAGATGTCTAAGATAGTATATTTATATGTGAAATCTCTCTTCCTTCAATATTCTTTCATGAATTTTGTTCAAATGACCAATACAATTCTTGCTAACCTTCAATAAATTTACAACCTCTACTTCTTAGATGTGAAGTCATTACTCCCCAAGGGATAAGCAAATGAGACATTTATAATTTCAGATTTATGACATTCAACTCATTCAACCATTTACTCATAGGATATAAGTGAAGTACACGAGTAAATGACAAACTACTCCAAAAAGATATAAGTGAAGATCAATAAGTAGTTAAATAATTATGTAACTATGTGAGGACTCTCTCTCATTTAAGAATTTCCGATCTTGGTATTTTATTCAAACAGCAAGCAAAGCAAAATAAAATGATATTGCAAGGATAGCATGACTCATGTGAAAAAGCAAAAACTTAGGTTCAACCGATACTAACCGCTAATTGTTGAAGAAGAAAGGTGGGATGCCTACCCGGGCATCCCCAAGCTTGGATGCTTCAGACTTATTGAAATATTATCTTGGGGTGCCTTGGGCATGCCCCAATCTTGAGCTTTTGTGTCTCCTTATTTCCTTTTATATCACGGTTTTCCTAAATCTCAAAGACTTCATCCGCACAAAACTCAACAAGAACTCGTGAGATAAGTTAGTATAAAACAATGCAAAAACCTTATCATTTTCTACTGTAAAAAATTACTAACATCATTATTCAACATTGCATACTAAATGTCGCTGCATATTTAATACTCCTATCATCAAATAGAATCATTAAACAAGCAAACATATGCAAACAATGCAAACATAACAGCAATCTACCAAAACAGTATAGTCTGTAAAGAATGCAACATTCATCATACTTCCCTAACTCCAAATATTATAAGAAAAATACTACACTGTAGAAGATTTATCAGATCTCAGTATGAGAAAAGATTCAACATTATATCATTCTCTGACTTTTCTAGGGAATGTTTTCACCAGCGGTAAACTTTCCATTTTGAAACAACAACATGTATACTTGCAAAATAAGCATGGTAAAGGCTATCCTTGACATTTTTATTGAAAATATAGATGCAAAATATTATTATAAATAACAGAAATCAAATGTTAACAAAATAAAATGATGCTCCAAGCAAAACACATGTCATGTGGTAAATAAAAATATAGCTCCAAGTAAAGTTACGGATGAACGAAGACGAAAGAGGGGATGCCTTCCGGAGCATCCCCAAGCTTAGGCTCTTGGTTGTCCTTGAATATTACCTTGGGGTGCCTTGGGAATCCCCAATCTTAGTCTCTTGCCACTCCTTATTCCATAGTCCATCGAATCTTTACCCAAAACTTGAAAACTTCACAACACGAAACTCAAAACAAAACTCGTAAGCCCGGTTAGTATAAGAAAATAAATCACCGCTTAGGTACTGTAATGAACTCATTCTTTATTTATATTGGTGTTAAACCTACTGTATTCCAACTTTTGTACGGTTCATACCCTCCGATACTACTCATAGATTCATCAAAATAAGCAAACAACACATAGAAAACAGAATCTTTCAAAAACAGAACAGTCTGTTCTGATCTGTATCAAACGTATACTTCTGGAACTCCAAAAATTCTTAAATAAATTGTTGGACCTGAGTAATTTGTCTATTAATCATCTTCAAAAATAATCAACCTAAAATCACTTTCCAGTAAAACATCAATATAATAACGCTCCCGAAGGTTTCATTCTGTTTGGACTCCATTTGATATTCCTTTTCTTCGAAACATTGAAATAGGCAAGAAAACAACAATATGGGTTGGGCCTCCGATTAATAGGTTAGTCCCAAAAATAATATAAAAGTGTATAATAAAGCCTGTAATCATCCAAAACAGATAATATAATAGCATGAATGCTTCATAAATTATAGATACGTTGGAGACGTATCAGTCCTCCGACCCTTCTTCCTCCCTGCTGTATTGTCCACAGATCCGACCTGCCACCGCCAATATCCCGGTGACCCTCAGGTATAAGTTCTTTGAAAGCGGCCTTGCTCTACTGCCCTAGCTCCCCACGTATATGCATGTGCATCTTTTTCTACTCCCATCAACTCTTCCAAAGCCACCTGAATTTTTAGTATTATTAGAGGTAAAGCTACTTCATGCATTCGAATCTAGGACTTTGTTCAAACAACGAAGAAAGGGGGGAAAGTTGTAGCATGAATCTATAACTTGATTCAAAGAGGAAATAATATGGTGAAAGTAGTAGAGATCGGATACCCAACCGGTCTCTTGGTTGAAAAGGGAAATAATGGTAAAACGCAGTACAAACTGGATAAGGAACAAATCTATTATTGCTTGAAAAAGGATAGAAAGTGGCGGCTTGTGGACAAGTCAACAGAGTATGTCGAGGATTAGATTTGCTGCCCTCACATAGTAAAAGGTCTCTAGGATTAGAATTTCTGCCCTCACATAGTAAAAGGTCTCAGGATTAGATTTTCTGCCCTCACATAGTAAAAGGTCTCCAGGATTAGATTTGATGCCTTCACAAAGTAAAAGGTCTCTAGGATTAGATTTGCTGCCCTCACATAGTACAAGGTCTCCAGAATTAGATTTGCTACCCTCACATAGTAAAAGGTCTTCAGGATTAGATTTGCTGCCCTCACATACTACAAGGTCTCCAGGATTAGGTTTGCTGCCCTCACATAGCATGAACAAACTCGGCATCACCACTTTATGCCTCCTTGTAGGTACATTGTGCTGATGCGTCCACTGTCGCATGTCCTTATACCAACCTTTCGTTGTTGTTAATGTAAGGGTGCATGTAAAATGAAGCGATCACACTATTACTTAGGGACATGTTTAACCAGTGTTATTGTTAATCTAATGCCTCCAGTGATAAGATGCAATTAAACTGTGTTACAAATGGCACTCCTTCTGTTTTCCCCAGTATGATAAGTAAGTCGCTCCTTTACTCTGCTGAGTGTCCTGATGTCCCCACAGTACCATGCCCTTAAACCAATTCTTTAGCTGCTGTTGATTTACTGTGTCTGGTAAACAAGCAATGCCACCATTAAAGTAATCCCATATTTGAGGAATCTCATTGTTGATCGTAATGCTTCTGGTAACATGAAGCATTGCTGACATTTTAAAATTTCTACTGTCCTTGCGTGATTTCCATGAACATAATTAAGATACTTCTTTTCATTTTGTATATGTTTCGTATATTCTTATTGACCAGCAACTATTTACTTTCTATCTTTTTGTGCAGATAGGGATATCCATTTCACCTTGTTGCTATTGTGACCTTTTGGTGAACTGCACAAAACACTTTTTTTTGGAATGAGTGTCTTGTGCAGTTCAACTAAAATGTCACGATGGCAACATCTCTCAATTTTTGTGGAACTGCATAAAATGGTGATTGGAGTTTCCAAAATCTCTGTCAAGTTCTGTTGGTAATCTCGTGCAACATTTTATTAGCCTTTGCAGATGAGCCGTCACTGCCACCACAATGGCACTTTATTTTAGTGGAAATGCACAAAAGGATAAGAAAATTATAGTTGCACCTTACATGAGCCGGACAGCCAACCTTAATGTTCCCCAATTTTAGTGCAACTACTAAAGAAGAACCTACCAGCTCACGAGAGCAAGTACTTCTTGCTAGCTGAATGATGCAATCTTTGCTTCATTTCAGGTGAACTGCAGAAAAAGGCGCAAGAATTGAATCATGGAACTCAAGGAAGGCCTCATCCTAGTGGAGCTGTAGGTTGAGTTCAAGGAGGCCACTATTAAAGTGGAATCATGCTCTTCTTGTTTCTGCTGTGCAAACATGAATACTCAACTACAGATGTTGTGACGGTCAAGAGCATTCGCCTAGTTCTTCGATTGTATGACATGGCTAGCCAAGATGGATCAAAAGGCTCTAATGGGTTGCTTATGAATCTTGCAAGCTAGGAATCAATGATGTGTACGCATCTTTGCTGTACTTATTATTTGAATCTTATTTGTTGGTTCTGAATCTTGCAAGCTGGGAATCAATGAGATGTGTAGGCATCTTTGTTGTACTTATTATTTGGATCTTATTTGTTGGTTCTGAATCTTGCAAGCTGGGAAACACGGCATAATGATGTAGAGGACTACAACCATAACAAACAGTTCAAACTTGGTAGTATTATCTTTGTGAAAGTGCGACAAATGTGTTGATCGTGTGCGTCCTGAGAATAATAATTCCAATTGTTTTGCATGTTGATCCTGTGGCACTGATATAACGAGCCAATACATTGCTTGTTTAAGTATAAATTTCTATTAAAGCTAATTAAATTTAAGTAAAGTGACCACAAACTCCTGTTATTACAGTACCAATACAGACCCGCTCGTGAACCGACATGTGGCCGGAGTAGGTTTCTTAATGGAAGCGTTTGAATGCACCGAGGGTGCATCTTCTGTCGGGCGTGTAACGGATGAGGGAGGGGTAGTAACTGTTGTCGCATGTACATACTTAGTTTATTGTTGAATCCAGTTCCCCAAGAGCTGAAAAACGAACTGCTGCCGCCGCCTACACACTCGTTCACTTGAAGAGACTCCAATGGCGATCCGAGGGGTGAGCCTGCTGGATATGGACTTTAGCAAGGAGTACCCCTTGAGTTCGCTATTCACTCCAATGGTTGCACCAAGTTGAATGTGATGTACACCAACGATCCGGACTCGGTGAAGCTCTGCCTCGCCGAGTTCAAGCAGTACATACAGGACGAGAAAGCATAAGGTTGTAGGACTAGACCTTGTGCCCATCCATTCGTCTCCTGACAGGGACCTGTGGATCTCCGCCGCCCAGGTATGTGTGCGGGACGAGGTTCTCATCTACCACTTCTGTAGGGCCATCAGAGGTTCTGGAGCATTTGCCCGTTTCATCGGCAACGCCGACTGCACCTTGGCTACGGTGGAGAGAAGAACATGACGATTCAGCCATCTGGTGCAACAAGCTTGTCGACATCCAGAAGCAATACAAGATCATCAACAATGGGCAAGAGAAGGACTCCGTGGTTGACCTCGCTGAGACCATCATCGACCCCTGATACGCCAACATGAAAGAAGACAATGATACCAAGGACCTGAACACGTGGGAGGTACCTCTGAATCTAGCCTACATAACCTACGCGGCCAAGGACGCATACGCATGCTATGACATGTATAGGTAGATCTTGGACTAGAGGGCGTGTCTTCTTCCCGTAACCGACGAGTACACGGACAGCCGCAGCGTCATGATCAAGCATGCCAGGAAGGTCTAGATGTTGTACTTTATCTGTTTATAAGCACCTTTATCATCTGAGTGTTTCATGTATTAGCCTATGTGTCGTAGTTATCTGTTTTATCCGAAATATTTCTTTTAAGAACCCATTAACGCGATTGCTTTTTTAGTGGCTATTTGCTTATGTATGTAACTAGTTCACTTGTCCGATAAAAAAAACTAGTTCACTCGGTTGCCGTGCTTTGAATCTCCTTCCTCCCAACATATTCCCCTCCTCAGGTGGACCCAGCAGGTCTCTGAATTTTCTCCCACTTTCTTTTCAATGCAAATTGAGTTTTCTCCTAGTACTTTTCCCTAGAACCAACTCAACCGCCCCACGTCTAGCCTAAAAAATAATAATACCCCACGTACTATTAACTCATCAAATTTAAATGATATTTTATTTTGTAAGTTGAAAGTTCTTACAAAATAATAATAATAATTTTATATATATAACTTGGCAAGTTAACTCCTATTGATTGCGTACATAAGCTTGCAAAGATTTTACTGACCAATGCAGTTATAGACGTGCAATCATGTGTTTATGTTTTTATAACATTTCTCCGTCTAGCCCAACATGATATTTTCACCCAGCCCAGCAAGTCCGCAGATTTCAAGAAAAATGCAAATGGGATTTAAACTCTACCATATATAAATGGCCTGCATATATGCTACATAATTGTTTCACCCAGCCCACCAAATGGGCTAAAAAAACAAATGGACTGGCTGGCATGTGGGCCAGTACGTCGAAGCCTAAGAAGGCGTTGGATTTACATCCAACGGCCGGCATTCTTCTTCAATCTCTCGTCTTCTTCCCGCAGCGCTGCCGGGACCGCCTGCCCCAGCCTTCGGCATCCAGCGGTGTTGTTTTGCGCTCCTCAGCGAAATGCTACCCCGCCGACGGCCAGGTCATCCCTCCACTCCGCACCTCCTGTTATTCTCTACCGAGTGTAGGCCCACCCCGCACCCTAACCAGTCAAGTTTCCCACTCCTCTCCATCTATAACTCCACTGCCGCGTCTTCCCCATCTCCAGTCGTTCCAGTTTGGGGCCTCGCAGTCATCCACCGCCTCGGTGCGCTCGGCGCGGCGTGGTCAACATACAAGAGTCATCGGAAGAGGACTGTACGTGGAGAGCCTGACGGCTGGGACCCCCGAGGTCCATGGTGGCACGCAAGGAAAGTTCCTCGTTATTACGCACTTTACATGGACTGTACGTGGGAAGGGCTTCTGTATTTCACGAAAAAAACATTCCCCCCGCTGACAGGTCGGACCCACTAGCTATATCTTCGCACGCAAGGAAGTGCCTCCTTATTACGCACAAAAAATGAATATCCCCTGCTAGCTGGGACCCACCATAGTGGGTGGCTGACTTGTGGGCCTACTAAGTTGACGGGGACGGAGGGCTTTGTCAACTTAGTCAATATGAACAGTTCTAGCTCCAGTGACCGTACGATGTCCATCCAACGGCCATAGTGCTTCTTCAACCTCTGGTCTTCTTGCTCCACCCGCCCAAAGTAGCGCCGGTCGTGCCGGGTTCTCCTGCCTCTCGTGGCCGGCTGTGATGTCGCGGAGGCCTCACCGCCCCCTACTACTCCCACCACTGTCCCAGGGCATCCCTCTACTCACCCACACCCCTTCTTATTCTATGGCGACAGCAGCCTCATGCCGCAGCCGAACCAGTGAACCCTCATACTCCTCTCCGCATGGGCATCCACTACCGTGTCTTCCCCGGCTCCACGTCTTCCCCTTCCTAGGCCTCGCTGTCGTCCACCGCCTTGGTGCTCTCGGCACGGCGTGGTCAATGTGGTCAACGACCGACTTCCATCGGAAGAGTACTGTACGTGGAGAGGCTGATAGCTGGGTCCACGGCCGCAGCTAGGTCCACGGCCACAGCCTAGTTTTTTGTGATTTGCCAAGTAAGTCGCTTTGTCAGGCCTGTTGGGCTGCAAATCTTTCAAGACAAGGAGAGCTTCATTTGGCTGGCCGAGAAAATGGCTTATCAGTAATGAGAAATGGGTTGTACATTTTTAAAACACATCAAACCGTCACACTGGTGGAAAAACAGGCTTCCGTCCAGCCCCATAAGTCGCGAAGCTGTAGGAACCGCGACTAATGGGACCTTTAGTCGCGGTTCTGGAGGTGAACCGCGACCAAAGGCCTGGGCCCAGGGCGCTCGGGGGCCAGCTGGCGCACGTGAGGGTCTTTAGTCGCGGTTGGCCAGGACAACCGCGACTAAAGGCCTTCGGGCACCTTTAGTCCCGGTTTGCCAGGCCAACCGCAACTAAAGCCCCTCCCCTATATATACCCATCCAGCAGCCAACACTTAGCCATTTGGAGCCATTCTCTTCACAAGTGGGTGTAGGTTTGCTTTTGGTTCCTCTTATGCACATAAGGTGTTTGATGAAATGCCCCAAGAGCATGAAACAAACATGACATGAAGTGTTGGAGCCACACTCCTCGATCGCGGTTAGCAACTTGATGAACCTTTGATGTGTCATTGATAAAATATGCATGTGTGTAGTTCATTGTTTAATTTATATTGTTTTATTTTTCTGAATTTTTTGATATATTATTTGTATTTTTAACATTTTGAATTGAATTAGTTTTATTTTTCTGAATTTTTTGATATATTATTTGTATTTTTAACATTTTGAATTGAATTAGTTTTATTTTTCTTAATTTTTTGATATATTATTTGTATTTTTAGAATTTTGAATTGAATTAGTTTTATTTTTCTGAATTTTTTGATATATTATTTGTATTTTTAGAATTTTGAATTGAATTAGTTTTATTTTTCTGAATTTTTTGATATATTATTTGTATTTTTAACATTTTGAATTGAATTAGTTTTTTTTTTCTGAATTTTTTGATATATTATTTGTATTTTTA
>NC_041393.1:24561876-24587455 GCF_002162155.2 Triticum dicoccoides | reverse complement strand
TTCAGCAGGGAAGTCCTCCATCCTAAAGGAGAACACTATTACGAGGACGTAGAACTTTATATGCATTAAATCATGTATGGAAACTTGTTCAAAATTGTATATGGTCATCCGATGATATTGAATATATATTGTATATTCCTCTTGAATTCTTTTTGGTTCTAATTTCAAATTTATTTGAAATTGTACATTCATATGCATGTATGTAGTACCGTAGAATATATGGAACTCCTTCAAAATTAAAATAAAGCACAAAAGAAATAAAACAATACAAATTAAACAGAAAACAGGTTTAGGGGGGGGGGGCTAAAACCCTAAACCTGTGGCGGCCTTTAGTCGCGGTTGGCCAGAAGAACCGCGACTAAAGGTCCTCCGCCCCGACGGCCGCCTGGCGCCCACGTGGACGGGCCGTTAGTCGCGGTTCTTAAGCAGCCGCGACTAAAGGTGGGGGGCTTTAGTCGCGCTTATTTGGTCGCGGTTGCGCAACCGCGACTAATGGCAGTTGCGAACCGCGACCAAAGGCCTTTTTTCCACCAGTGTCAATTAGTTTCAAATTTCTTTTTTTCATTTGGAGATTTTGAATTGCATTGATTTTTATGCGTGGACAATTTGTTGGATTTTATATTGATATACATTTATTTTTAAATAAGTTTGAATGTGACTCGAAATTTCGGGATTAAAAACTGTTCGGACCGCACCGAAATATGCAAAATTTTGTATAATTTTTTAACCATGGCCACAATATGGGTTGTAATACTAACAAAAAGAATATGGGCTCCAAAAAACATTAAGAATTAGCAAGTGGGCTATAAATTATTAGAAATAATGGCAGATGGGTTGTATGTTGTTTTCCACAGATTTGAGGCTTTCCTAAAAAAAGGTTCATGCACAAGGAGTGACTTTTGGATTTCCATCCAACGGCCGTCGTGTGTGGGGACCCCGACTCATAAGTCCTGATCACCGAATGCACATGTACAGTGATCCCAGAGATCAATGCTCACTGAACACATAGAAGCTGAATAACAAGAGTCTTACATCCATACATACAGTTTTACACAAGTAGGACCATTATGGTCAAGTCTTGAGTGTATCATCGCAGCGAAAATCTTCAATAACAACTTGGACCCATGCCATCTGCCTTAACCCTACAAGCATTCTGACTGGGAAGCGTCCTAGCTCGCACGATCGTCACCAAACTCCCTTCTTCGTATACCTGCTCTTTACAGCCTGGCCAAGTAAATAGCCAAGGACAATCCAGTGAGTACGTTTGAATGTACTCGCAAGCAACCCAAGAGTGATAACAAAAATAATTATGCAAGGCTCTGCTGCTGAATTGGCATTTTTGCGAAAAGCTAGTTTTTCTCACGCAAGTATGATCAACATTTATCAAGGACACGAATGTGTCTGCAACAAGTATCAGGAGGTTACAGACATCAACATCGAGAAAGAGTTATAAACAACTCATGCTCAAGCTCATCATGACTTCCTCACGAGTCGCATCATCAATATCACCAAACTGTGTTGTTTTTCAGAAACATATGGACGTAGCCCAAGAGCGGTTACCCAACTGTCCTTCACTGTGGACACGGCTATTCGAATAGTTTTACACTCTGCAGAGGTTGCACACTTTACCCACAAGATCCGGGGAACTTCCGTGTCATCCACGACCCGCGATACCTCAAGTACCCAGGGTAAGCACCCGATCACTACCTTTCCCTAGATGACACTAACATGGAGTCCACTCGATTGGTAGTAACCCCCGTGCCCAACATTGTCACATAACATTTTCGTGGAGCCACGCTCCATAATCATCTCACATCACAAGCACGGGGTACCAACGGTGTGTCTGGTGCCCCATAAAAATGTTCTTGACCGCCCTACCTGGCACGACCCCATCCCGAGAGAGAGCACCAACTCTCCCCCGTCACTAGTAATGCGGGCTTCAAGCTAGTATTGACCTAGGTAATCAATAATGCCCCTTCCCATACAAGGGTAGAGTGGTTGCGCATGTAAGGTTGGAATAACGGCCGCAACTTAAACCAATCCGTTTTTGAAAACAACACTCACACTTGCCTCAGTACACCACTTCATCATCAAGTGGTTACCCATCTCATTACCTCCCTCGGGCATAAGTGGCACCCGACGGGGTTTTCAAAAAGTCTTTGAAAATACTTTGTCTCCATCACCATGCATATTCCCGTCCCTTTTTGTGTAGCAACAACTTTAGCATCCTATCTACCCCCACCGGCATAACCCTCATAGGAAGGTAGGGTCATGCACAATGCAAGTATCAACGAGGGAGTAACAGAGGCAACCAACCAACGTGGTTTACCATCTCTTCACAATTCCGATGCAACAATAATAAAGTGCTATATGAGATGCATAAAAAGGGTTTCATAGACATGGTCAAAGGGCTGCTTGCCTGTTTTAACAAAGTCTTCGAGGTCTTTAAATATCTCTGGTCCAACTCCGTGCATTTCGTCTACTTTGTCAACTATCGTCGAAAGCAACCATAATAAGCAACACAACAAGGCAGAAAATAAAAGTGCTCTAAAAATATGAGTTGGACTTTTCTAGGATACCTCTGGTCTTATGAGGGATGACCAAAGTGGTTTCATTAGGATTTGATCAATGGACATCTCTGAACAATTCAATATGATGGAATCAAGGGATTAATGGGTTTGCAAGAAGTGTACAGAAACATTATTTTCAAAAATGAGCAGAGGCACCCATTTACCAAATGATTATTTTAGAAGCATCTAGGAATTGGTTCCACTGGATTTGGAGGTCAAATGATTTCTCTATGAATTTGCGAAGTTGACAAATATGAAGAAATGTCTCATTATATTGTGGGGTACAGAAAGTATTAAGAAAAATGTTCATAAACTAAGTTATGAACTTAGAAGCATCTAGGAATTTGAATCATGGCATTTGGATCAATTTTGAGCTCTCTGTGATTTTCTAAAGTTCATCATAGAAATGGAAAATGGGGTTTTGATAAATATTTGTGAAGGAAATGCTTCTATAAAAATGTGACAATAGCACCATGTGGTAGGGCGTGATTTTAGAAACTACTAGAAATTTGAATCATTAAGTTTGGAGTTAATTTAAATTATTGGGGGATTTTACAAATTTTACAGAAAAGAAAAAGGGAAAGATTTTTACCCGAATGGGCTGGATCTGGGCGGCGACAGCGCGCACATGGCGAGATATAGTGCCGAGTGCACTGGGCCTGGCCCAGTCGCTCAGCCGCGCAGAGGTGGGGAGTGGCGGCGTCGAAAACGCTCACCGAGAGTGCGCCTTCACCGCGGGGAGATGGCTTCTGAAGAAGTCGTGTCCACTTAACTCGCGGGCCCGGCCCTCAGGGTCGCCGGCACATGGGGCCCACTAGTCGGGTTCATCCCCAATCTCCCCCGCGGGCGCGTCAGGAGACAGAGGAGGCGAGGCCAGACGGTGCCGGCTCTCTCCCCGGTGGCACCGGCCATCTCCGGCTACGCACAGCAGACCAGCGGATCCAGGAGAAAACACCGCATCCGCCAAGGTGCGCTGAGAGCGCAAGGGTGGTCGGACGCGGGCGCCTCGTCGACCATGGCGGGAGGGGCCGGCGGTGGAGATGGAGCTCGACCGCATGGCCACGGGAAGGAGGGGAAGTAGCAGGGAAGAGTTCCACGATGGTCGTGGTGATGCCATGGAATGATGAGGCGAGGAGGAGGGGGCTCGGGTGGCGCGAATTTAAGCCGAGGCCGACGGCAATGCTCCGGCCATGGTGGTGGATGGAGGGCACGGGAAGAGAGTTGGATTGGTCCAGGGGGTCACTGGGAGTGAAAGAGGGCGAAGGGGATCCAGAGGGAGGCCTCGGGAGCCCTTAAATGGTGAGGCCATGGCTCACCATGGACGTGGCCTACTGGCACCCGCAGAAATGGCCGCAGTGGCCACGGGAGGAGGCTCGGGGCTGTCTACAGCGTTCGTGGGGGTGGAGTAGGGTGCAAGGAAGAGAGAGAGGGAGCGGGGCGAGCTCCGGGTGGAGCCATGAGCTCGCACGCGCATTGGCGGGCTCGAGCGGCTCTGGGCACACGCGGCATGGGCAATACATAGGGGGAAAGGAGGGGGCCAGCATGGTGGCGTGTTGTGGACGTCGAGGCACATCGACTGGCGCGAGGCGGAGTCTCGAGGTGGTCGGGGGACGCGGCGTCAACGGTCGGGAGCACGCCGATGTGCTCCAGTGCGCGCAAATGGCCGGCATCCGCGGCTTTTCCGCGCGCACTCGCGTGTCCACTTGTGTCTAGTGGCTGCAGGAAGAATAAACAAGGGGGGTGGAGGCTTTGGATGCTCTGGAACTTGCCAGGAGTGAGAGAGAGATGAGAAAGGGAGGAAAAAGTGGATGTCCAGAGAAGAAAAATGGATCCCTGCCCCCCTTCATCAGTGCCTCTCGGGCAGGGAAGCACACGAGAGGTACAGGGTGACTAGGACGGGTTGTGGTAAAAAGGAGAACTCTCGGAGATTACTGGAAGGGGTTAAAACATGAATTTTGAGATTCTGCCAGCTGGTGTTTGATGTTGGTTTGGGAAATAAGATGATTTCCATTTGTCATGAGGCTCCACAGGGTGAAATGGAACATATAATTAGGGCCTTCCACCCATTTTGAGCTCATTTGGGCAAAGTTGCCAATGCAACTTTTGTAAACCCTAGAAATTGGCAGAAATGAACTTGTGTAGATCTAGTTGATCAAATCACTTCTCCTTGATTCACCACTTGGTGTGGTGGCCTCATTTGGTCATGTGATCATGCTCACGAAAGTTGGAATCAAGGTGAGAAAGTTGGTAATGTAGAGTTGTTCAAATTTGGTTCTGGACAGGAAGGGTTTTGGGGCACTTTGATCAATTTAACTTGTTCTCCAACTTGTGCCACTTGGTATATATGAATAATTAGAACATTTGAGCATGTTCACAAGGTTTGAGAACATTTGGAAATGTCTGACAATGCAAAGTTGTTCAAACTTCAAAATGGACAGAAATGGTTTTGAGGGGATTTGATGGGGTTATACTATTCTCCATGACATGATACTTGTCAAAATCATCAAACATGTCATATGTGACATGATACAACTTTCTTGGAATTTTTGGAGAATATTTCCTTTGTAAATATTTCAAAAGCTTGAAATATCCAGAAAGGGTTTTTGAGGGATATGACCAATATTTTGAACATGACCATGTGTTGAAACTCATATATATGGAAAATATATGTCCACTGAGTTTCCCTAAATTTTCACAAATATTTTTAAAGCATAAAACTAATTTTAACCTATTAAAGACCATTTCTGGCCTAAAGAAAAAGCCCTTAAATAAAATAGCAAAATAAATTTTAAAATTACATTTTTGTGGTTTATGGGAGCCCTATACCTAATAGGAGTCAAAAGTAGTCTTTGAAAGATTTCTAATACCCCAAATCAAGTACTTGCAGTGCAACCTCAATCCAGGGTTTTTTTGGAAAACTAAATTTAGAAAATACTTTTTGGCCAAATTCTTTTTGTAAGAAAATTCTATACTATACTATACACATGGCATGATCATTGGTTCAAGAGTTTGGAGCAAGGAGATGAAGTATAGGAGTTGGAGGATTTATTTGATTCTTATAGCACTTGCAAACAACAGACAAAATCCAATCAGTGCAAAGTCCAAAACACTCAAATGTTTTTGTCAAACCACATTTTATCATTATTTATCAGCTTAAGTGTTGTGCCATGAAAATCAAGGTGTGACATACCTACCCCCCTTACAAGAATCTCGTCCCCGAGATTCCCAAACTAGGTGCGAAAAGGAGTATGGAAACTTGGGTCTGGGGTAGTCTTCACGTCCTCATACCGCTTCTGCTTCCGAGTGGTGCTCCCTTGAACCTTGAGGTACTTGATGGTGTGGCTTCGTGTACGATGTTCGGCTTGATCCAGGTCGCTAAGGGGTTTCTCGCATATGCCAGGTTGGGCTGGAGGTCGGTGGCTTGACGATCGATGTTCTTGCAGAGGTCGGGCTAGTTAGGAAGTTGGAAACACTTCCGGAGTTGTGACGCATGGAAAGCGTTGAGCACATCAGGTAACTCAAGTGGAAACTCCAGCTGGTAACTGTCTTCCTTCGTCTCGTAGTAATCTCAGAGGGTGTTGTCAAATCTTGGAGTGATCTCGAAGGGGGCCGATGAATCTTGGTGTGGGTCTCATTGTCATGGAAATACTTGGTTCCTTAGAGAGGAGTGGCTTGCAGATACACCTGGTCTTCAACACGGAGGTTTACTTCTTGACGATGGTGGTTGGTATAGTTATTCCTCCTTGGCATGGCGGTCTTCAAATGTTTCCTAACCAGCTGAACGATTCTTCTTCCATCTTCAGTTAGACGAGTAGGTCACCAAGTAAAAGTGAAAACCAACGTGACCAAGTACTCCATGAAGTTTCTGTTCATGGGGTACATAAGGTAGGCTGGGGCATTGGTGGTGGTAACGGTTGAGTGTGGGACAAGGTGTTCTCAACCTAGAGTCAGGACACCAAGGTCATGATCCAACCGGGTTGTGGCTTGGTAGGGCTTAAGGGTTTCAAGGATTCTAGTGTGCGAGTGAATGATTATCATCTCATCCTTAAGCACAGTTTCTGAGATGCCAATTGTTCTACCTAGTCCTCCAAACAGATCACCTTATACTGCTGAAAGCATCATTTCGTATAGGTCGACTCCAATCATCACTCATGCTATTCATATCCTCATGACTCCCAAGAGGAGGTCTAACAAAATCACATATATCTATGATCCCCAAACTCATGTGTATGGCTATCCCAATGTAAAAATCCATGGGTAGAGCATACAAGCTGCTAAGCTTAAATTAAACACCACAATCCAAGTGCTCAGCCTATCCTTCCCAGGTCCAAGATAGTGCATATCTATTCTAAGGAAACACGTCGTATGCCACTCCAAGATCTTGTTTCCTTCTTATGAATCAACTCCAACAGCCCATTAACTCCATCAATCACTACATGATCCATCAATTCTACAAATCCAATGTCTACGGTGTTCCATGCGATCTCCTAAAGTCCCTATAATCCCTAAATACTTGAAATGGCTATCTCTACTATAGCAAGCCCACCATTTTCCATCATCATGGTCAAGCAACTCCAAGGTCATGCTTATATCAACTCCGACAATTAATCCAATCTCCTAGTTTATTGTCCACTGAGAAACATGGTATCATGATTGAGTCCATCAATCCAATTTTCTCCAAACCACGTAGACATACTCAGTATCTATACTCAACTAGGATCACCTACTTAAATCCAAATCTCGTGTCCAACAAGAATTTCTATATGTCTCCCCCAAGTCATCATCGTATTGCCAACTATCTCCCATTAATATCCCCTAGCTAAGTCAAATCCTTATACCTCCAAGTATTTCATCGTGCGATCATAATTTGTCCTACTAAATCCAGTTTACTCAAGGGTAATGGAAGCTATGCTAATCCATAATCATGATCCCACCAAGTTCATCTACCAACATGGTAGCCCTATAATCTACCAAAGAGTCTCAGATAATTCCTCAAGGTCACTGATATAAACTCATCAAGTCATTTGTCCTCTATTCAAATATCCCCAAATTGGTCTTTCCTATGGCATCGTCAGTTCTGGTGCTACCTTAGGATGACAATGTGCTCGCTCACTATGTCCAGTAGTTCCATAATGAATCCAGTCTTGTGTAAGGTTACAGAGGCTTAACTGGTTCTCTTGTGATTCCGTAGGTTAAGCTCATGGTTAAGGTTTCGAGCTGGGGTATCTCGTGAAGTTCTGTAGGGTCTAGGGATAGGGTTCTAGTCTTGAGGTGTAAACATACGGGGTTGTACTTGGTTGAGGAGGTTGTAGCAAAAAGTTTTCAGTGCTTGTTGGTCGCCGAGGTGGAATCCTTGGTGCATATTGTCTTGCTTGTCTTCAGTTGAGGAAAGAGATGAGAGGGAAAAGTAGCATAGAGGAGGGGAATGCCTAAAGGGGGGTTCTATAGTGCAGGTGCAAACAAACAGGTGCAAAAAGGGCAAAACAGAAGAAGCAAGGTAAGGAAGGCGATATAGTCACGTACTTGTTGCCTAGGGCAAAAGCGTGACCTATATCAAAACACAAACAAATAAAAACAAGCAACACACAGTCATGGTTCTATTCAAACCATCATACGGACTCGACTGCGCATAGGGGGTACACGACTCATCCTACCCAAGGGGTTCTCGGACTAAGTAGTCGTGCTTTGCTCCGTGCCTCAAACAGTCTTCTGGGTTTTCCTCAGGTGTCGCTACGTCTCTTGTAGTTGTTTGATGAAACAATTCCGGGTTGAGCCTGAAGATTCTTCGACAACTTCTCGCCTGTTGAAGTGATGGGATGAAGGTGGCTCCTCGTAGCTGGCGTTGACTTGGTCTCCTCTTGTCTTCTTATTCATGACGATCCTTTTTGCATTCTAAGGCATCAGCGGTTCCAGGTGGCAATCCTTTATGCAATGAATATAACAAGGCATAGTAGAGGTCGAATCCGTCGGGCACATTGTTGACAATATCATCACCAAGAGCGGGGGATGAAGAGAACCGTTTTCCTGCTCACTATAGTGAGGAGGACCAAATGGCGAGGTTCTCATCCACCGGTGGTTGCCGATACAACAACGGTAGTGACTGGGTTACTCTATTAGCGATGTATATCATGATCTTGCATATCCTATGTGTTGGTCATCGTAGGCCAAGGTTGCATAGTCCTGGGGCAATTTCAAAGGTGTCACAATCCTCTGGGTCTTCATGTCCTCATTCCTCGAGGGTGTATCTCCTGTTGGCATTGTCTTGCTGTGGTGTTGCCAATCTTGTGTTCAGAAGAGGTGGGTGAGTGTTTGGCAAGGCTTCTTCCTTCTAGATTATCCACGAGGATTACAAGGAATCCAGTGGTCAGGGGCATAAGGATTCTAGCGACCAAAGGTTTTGAAGGGAAAGAGATTAATAGGGAAAGTATACCTTAGTTTTTGAAAAACTGAGAAGGGAAGACAAGTATAGATAGTTTTGAAAACTAGTAGTAGTTTTGGAAATAGTTTTACCCTAAATAACGACCATGCTGACTAAGGCTTCCTACAGTCAGGATGGCTCTGATACCAGCTCTGTGGGGACCCCGGCTCATAAGTCGTGATCACCGAATGCACGTGTATAGTGATCCCAGAGATAAATGCTCACTGAACACACAGAAGTTGAGTAACAAGAGTCTTACATCCATACATACCGTTTTACACAAGTAGGACTGAGGGAGTCCCAGACTAGGGGGTGTCCGGATAGCCGAACTATCATCATCGACCGGACTCCAAGACTATGAAGATACAAGATTGAAGACTTAGTCCCGTGTCCGGATGGGACTTTCCTTGGCGTGGAAGGCAAGCTTGGCGATACGGATATGTAGATCTCCTACCTTTGTAACCGACTCTGTGTAACCCTAGCCCTCTCCGGTGTCTATATAAACTGGATGGATGTAGTCCATAGGACGAACAATAATCATACCATAGGCTAGCTTCTAGGGTTTAGCCTCCTTGATCTCGTGGTAGATCTACTCTTGTAACCCACATCATCAATATTAATCAAGCAGGACGTAGGGTTTTACCTCCATCAAGAGGGCCCGAACCTGGGTAAAAACATCGTGTCCCTCGTTTCCTGTTACCATCCGCCTAGACGCACAGATCAGGACCCCCTACCCGAGATCCGCCGGTTTTGACACCGACATTGGTGCTTTCATTGAGAGTTCCTCTGTGCCGTCGCGATCAGGAAGGATGCCTTTTCCCGTCTCTAAAGATGGCACCGTCGTCAAGAGAGCTTTGGCCGCCGGCCAAACTATCTGGCTAGGTGGTTTTCTTATGACTGCTTGTTCGGCTACCGCTCCGACGATGACCTCTCAGGTCATCAAAAGTGATCTTCATGTCAGCTCGGAATTCGCCGAGCAGTTAGATCCGATTGAGCTCTCCTCTGTAAATGAGCTCTTGGATCGCATCGCCGCCCTGGGAGTCGCTACAGACTACGATCAGATTGGGCTTAAAACCGATCTGAGAGAGATTAACTCTCCTCAGGCTACCCACCACGTTGTCGTGGTAGAGGAACAATGCGGCAACCCCTTTTCTACGTTGAAAACCAACTATGTCCGGATTACCGATCCCTCCAAGCCGGATTCCCGCGGAGGGATGGACGCTAATCAAATACTGAACTTAGAGTCAGGCATCAGACTAGATTCGTCGGAAAGCATCCAGCAAGTCAAGCTTCCAAGTCCGGAAGCCTCTTGGCCTTTGAGCCTCAGATCGGGTGGGGTTCCGAACTTGATTCCACCCGCCCACCCAAACATAAGCGATCTATCTCGAATACGGCACGAGCCTGATGAAACAGTACATCATTACTGGGCCAGATTCCTCCTGGTTATGAACAGGATAAAGGACTGCTGCGAAGAAAGCTCGATTTCAATTTTCTGCAACAATTGTACGGACAAGGGAATCATGAACGCCATAAGTCGTCGCGAAGTTACACGCTTCGTCGACCTAGCAACCATCGTACAAAAATACTGTGCGGTGGAGAGTGCCAGGAACACTGAAACTAGATTTTGGGACAGTCCGGCCTTAACTACAACCCTAGTCCGAAGTAAAAGGGTGCGCCATACTCAAGCACCTGGGTTAAAAACCAAAAAGCAAAAACCCCCTAAAGGGCATGGAACCATACTGGAGGGCTGGCTCAACAGACCCTGCAAAATCCACAGTACGGAGGGCGCCACTCCAACACACATCCTTCGAGCATGTTGGATACTACGGCAGGTGGCCAAAAGTGGCGAAGGCTTTTTAGCCCCGGGCAAACAGCCCATCAGTACCGGTACGGTATTAACAGTCTTCGAGACTTTCGCATCAAATAACATGCGAAAACAAACAATCCGCAGCCTCGCCGAAGTCTACCAAGTAGCAACAGCAAATCCATGGAGTGACACGGCTATCATCTTCAACGCCAGTGACGAACCAAAATTCTGAATATCTAGAGCACCAGCCGCATTGGTCCTCAGTCCGATAGTGGACGGCTTTCGCCTTACCAAGGTACTCATGGATGGCGGCAGCGGATTAAACCTCATCTACGAGGAAACCCTTCAAAAAATGGATATTGACTGGAGCTGCATTGAGCGAAGCAGCACAACCTTTAGGGGGATAATCCCTAGTCGAGAAGTACGCTGCACAGGAAAAATCACACTCGATGTGGTGTTCGGCTCGCCGGACAATTACAGGTCCGGAGAGGTCATGTTCCAAGTGGCCCCATTCGGCAGCGGATATCACGCCTTGTTAGGGCGAGAGGCATTCACAATCTTCCAAGCTATACCCCATTATGGGTACATGAAGCTTAAAATGCCCGGCCCCAATGGGATCATCACTCTGGCTAGTGATCCAGATATTGCACTCCGTGCCGAAAATAAGACAGCCGCACTAGCCCTAGAGGCACTATCCGAAGCCCTAGCGGCAGAGGAACTAACTGCGCTGCGCTCCACGGTGGATAGGGACGATGTGATACTCGAAAAGAGGTCCAAGTCCACCTCTTTTAAACCAGCACACGAAATAGTCAAATTCTAGATCCATCCAACCGACCCCACAAAGAGGGCCTCCATTGGGGCACAATTAAATCCCGATGTCGAAGCCGCAGTACGAGAATTCCTTCGGGAAAATTGGGACATTTTCGCCTGGCAGCCCTCAGACATGCCAGGAATCCCATGCAGACTGGCAGAGCACAGCCTAAATATCCTAAAAGGATTCAAGCCTGTCAAACAGGCTCTTCGGCGATTTTCCGAACCAAAAAGACAGGCAATGGGAGAGGAGCTAGCCAAACTCTTAGAAGCCGGATTTATCAGAGACATCAAACATCCGGACTGGCTAGCCAATCTGGTAATGGTACCAAAAAAGGACAAATCCTGGCGCCTTTGTGTCAATTTCAAAGACCTTAACAAGGCTTGCCCAAAGGACCCCTTCCCTCTCCCCCGCATCGACCAAATCATCGACGCTACCGCAGGGCACGATTCATTGTGCTTCCTCGCCGCATACTCCGGATACCATCAAATCAAGATGGAGGAAAAAGACCAGGCTGCAACAGCATTTATTACTCCATATGGACCATTCTGCTTCAACACAATGCCCTTCGGACTCAAAAACGCCGGCGCAACATATCAGCGCATGATTCAGACATGTCTGTCTACCCAGATAGGTAAAACAGTCGAGGCATATGTAGACGATGTGGTCGTCAAGACCAAACACGTAGAAACTCTAGTAGACGACTTGAGGGTGACATTCGACAACCTCCGAGCATATAACATTAAGCTAAACCCGGAAAAAATGCCTTTTCGGCGTACTAGCCGGAAAGCTCTTGGGCTCCATTGTATCCGGTAGAGGAATTGAAGCAAACCCAGCCAAGATCCAAGCTCTGTCACAATTGGATATCCGAAAAGACCTCAAGCAAATACAAAAGCTAACTGGATGCGTGGCGGCTCTAAGCCGCTTCATCTCCCATTTGGGAGAAAAGGCACTGCCCCTTTATCGCCTCCTCCGGCGCACCGAACGTTTCGAATGGACGGATGCCGCCACGGCCGGACTCGAAGAAATTAAAGCCGTATTGGCAACAAATCCGGTCCTGGCCGCGCCCAACCTGGGCGAACCAATGCTATTATATATCGCTGCAACTCACCAAGTTGTCAGTGCGGCACTCGTCGTAGAACGAGAAACAAAAGGACACAAATTCCCTCTTCAAAAACCAGTGTACTATGTATCCACTGTCTTGACTCCATGCAAGTCCCGGTACCCACATTTTCAAAAGATAGCGTATGTGGTGTTCATGGCATCCCGGAAGCTGCGACACTACTTTCAAGAGTGCTCCATAACAGTGGCCTCCGAAGTACCTCTCAATGATATTATAAACAATCGGGACGCAACGGGCAGGATTGCAAAATGGGCCATTGAGCTCTTACCATTTGACATAACCTACAAACCACGTCGGGCTATAAAATCGCAAGTCCTGGCTGACTTCATTGTCGAATGGACCGAAGCCGAACTCCCTAAAGAGTACGGCGCATACTCCAATTGGATCATGCATTTCGACGGCTCCAAGATGTTGGTGGGCTTGGGGGCGGGCGTCGTCTTGACGTCCCCAACCGGAGACACAGTCCAATATGTACTTCAAATAATGTACATGGACTCCAACAACGCAGCCGAATACGAGGCCCTTCTACATGGCCTCCGGATGGCAATCTCCATGGGTATTCAACGCCTAGAGGTGCGCGGGGATTCAAACCTCGCAATATCCCAAATAAATGGAGACTTTGACGCCAAGGATCCGAAAATGGCAGCCTACCATAACGTTGTGCTAAAAATGTCAGCTCGGTTCGAGGGACTCGAATTCCACCATGTAGCCTGGGATAATAACCAGGCAGCAGACGTGTTGGCACGCATCGGCGCAAAACGCGATGCCGTCCCTCCGAACATCTTCCTGGAACGACTTTTCAAGCCATCCGTATCATCGGAAGAGGAGTCCAGACATAACAATCCGGAACCAGCTGCATCACCTAACTCAGACGATTCTGACATAGTCGGTGGCTTAGCCAATGAAGTAACGCATTCAGCCCACGAAATAATGGCAGTAATTGCCCCGTGGACGGAACCATTCCTAGCCTACTTACTGAGGCAGGAACTCCCCGAAGACCAAAATGAGGCCCGCTGCATAGTTTGGCGATCTAAAGCCTACAAAGTCCATGAGGGAGAACTTTATAAGAAAAGCACAACCGGAGTCCTTCAAAGGTGTATCTCCGAAGAGGAAGGGCGTAATCTTCTAGCCGAAATTCACGCCGGACTCGGCGGGCACCACGCTGTAGCCCGGGCCCTTGTAGGCAAGGCCTTCCGTACAGGATTTTACTGGCCGACTGCCCGGGCAGACGCCCAGGACATAGTCCAATGATGCGTCGGTTGCCAGCTCTTTGCTAATCAGAGCCACATGCCACCCACCGCCCTCAAAACTATACCCATCACCTGGCCGTTCGCCGTCTAGGGGCTTGACATGGTAGGACCCCTTAAAGGGGGAACCCACAAGCACAAATACTTATTGGTCATGGTGGACAAATTCACCAAATGGATAGAGGCCAAGCCGGTTAAAACGGCAGAATCCGGACCTGTGATAGACTTCATATCCGGGGTAGTACACCGTTTCGGCGTCCCCCACAACATCATCACCGATAACGGCACGAACTTCATGGCCGACGAGGTTAAACTCTGGTGCAAGAACATGGGCATCAAGCTCGACTATGCTTCAGTCTATCACCCTCAAACTAATGGTCAAGTGGAACGAGCAAATGGTCTAATCATGAGCGGCATCAAACCCAGATTAGTGCGGTCCCTCACAGAATCTAACACGCACTGGGTAGAGGAGCTCAACTCCGTACTTTGGGGGCTGTGGACCACGCAAAACCGCACAACCGGATTCACACCATTTTTATGGTCTACGACGCCGAGGCAGTTTTGCCCTGCGACATAATTCATGACTCACCTCGCGTGCGCGTGTACAAGGAAAGAGAAGCCGAGTTAGATCGGCAGGACAGTTTGGACGCCTTGGAGGAGGAGCGCGACGTGGCAAAATCCCGTTCCGCATTCTATCAACAGCAGGCTCGAAGATATCAAAGTAGAGAAGTACGGGCCAAAACTTACAACGTTGGCGAGCTAGTTCTACGCCTGCCGGACAAGAAAAAGGACAAACTTATGCCCAAATGGGAAGGTCCCTTCATCATCGACCAAGTCCTTACCGGTGGTGCATACTGTCTACGCAAAGCATCTGATAACCGACTCGAGCCAAACCCATGGAACGCAGCCCGTCTCCGAAGATTTTACGCCTAGCGCCGGACTCAGGGTTTGTCTCCTTTCTCCATCCACATTTTATACTTTTTCGCTGTCTATGTTTTCCCCTCCTCTCTCCCCCTTTCTTTCATCACAACCCTCTTGAGGGCTGACCTGCATTTTGTTCGCACTCACTCGATGTGCTATTCGCACTCGTTATACCTGGGGGCTTCTTCAACAGAAGCTTATTTACATGGGTTTCATGCCCAACACATGTGTCACACTTCCGCATGTACCTTTTGATCACCATTGTATGCATCGATATGACTTAAGTTTTGGCCAAGCTGGGTTGCCTGGCTCCTGTGCTTACCCCTACGTTCCCGATTGTTCATCTAGGAGGTAAAGGGAGCACCTCTGCGATTGCTACTGCCGGGTCAGCCGGATGTGTACCTCAGACTGGGTGAAGCCGAAGGCTAGCGTTCTTAAGGGAATATTCGGTCGGTGACCTAAAAGATGATTTATTACTTACTCATTTATCTGCCCCCAGATGTTTTTCTGCTTTTTTCGCAGTCCAGACATGCACTTCAGGGCATGCCTCCCAGGGAAAGGAACCCTTAACGGAACTATTCTCCCTAGAAGATGTTTCTTACTAACCATGTAATATAACATAGCTAGTTGGGCACTTGTCGGATAAAGCATTCATGACCCCTACGCCTTGTCTCCATGCGTGCCCCGGTTTTTATATAACCGTGAGGGTATTCGGACACACTCCGGACTGTTGGGTCCCGAGGTCGAAGCGAAAAGGTCCGCAGAGACAAACGATCTACAATCCGGCTAGAAGGCATTTTTACATGTCATTTTACAATTACATCATCAAACTGACTGATTGTACTCCTCCTCAATCCCATGTAATAGGCTGTCTAATTTATAGTCCTGCTGGAAAAATTTCGCGGCCAACTCTACTTGGCCATACATCAAGCTCACAGGGATCTCCTTCCCATCAGGCCCCATAGGTCCGACCTCGGCCATGTGGTTTGGGTCAGCCTTCAGGTACCACGTCTTCACCATGGCCCAGGCCTCCCTGGCGCCCTGACGGCAGGCCAATATCTTCCACAAATGGAGGCGTCGCTGTGCTCCCTGAAGCTTCTCAGCAAGCTCACCAAGGCCCTCGGGTAGGGAGACGGATGGACATAAAGCCTGCACGACGCCACTCATCGCCTGCCGAACATGTTCGAACAATTACACCAGCTCGGGAAGTTGGTCACCCGTTGACCCAGGCATTTCCTCCGTAGGGCGACCTGTGAGCACACCTAAAGACATATTTCTGTCAATCAACTTCCTCGCCGAATTCTTCTTTTCAAAGGAATTTGCTCAAGCACTTACTATAAATGCCGCGACGAAGCCGCTGATTCTCCTTCACGGAGCCAGACAGCTGGGCCTGAACACCCTTCAGCTCTTCTCCTAGTTGGGTGTGGGCATCTTGGTGATTGTTTCTCTCCTGCTGCACCTTCATAAGCATCCTCTCGCCGGCCTTTAGCTGAGGCAGTAGCTGTTGCTTGTCCGGATCTAGTCCGGCGCCCTCTACAATATTATTGTCAGATTCACGCCGCACTTTGTTAATTCATTATCTTTTCAAAGTATGTCTTACCAGCGGGGGTCTCTGTGGCTCCCCCTGCGGTGGCCAGTGTGGCCTCAAGTTGGGCCTTGCACTCTTAGAGCTCCTGGGACAGATGGGTATTCTTCTCCGTAAGATCCTGCATAAAAATTGATCCTTAAATCAGTTATTTTAACTATTTTAAGTCTCGGGGGCTACTGGCATATATAACTATTAAAATTACTTACAGGTATGTCTTTCACATACTGCTCCGTGGCTCTAGTTAACCCATCTTGAGCGGCGCGGAGGTGCGCGTTTCCCGCATCAAAGGCATTTAATGCCTCCGGGGAGAAACACGCGTCACGAAGAACTGTCCGGCGACACCTGTGATTCATGGCGCTCTCCACCTCAGACCGGGTGGCGGACAGCCTGTCGGCATCCTCCGTCGAAGGAGCGTCCGACTCATGCCTTGTATTCGCCTCCCCTCTCGGGCCATGCTGTTGGAGCATGGCTGGGGGAGGCTTGATTGGCAACCTCTCCGGACACTGACCAGCGAGCGCTCTTTCTGGAAAAGTTGTGAGCATTAATATACCTCCTAGGAATCCTTCCCTTAAAAAATAGCGGTGCTCTGTACCGTTGCGGCGACGTATCAGTTCGCGTCGCACTCCTCTTCCGCCTGTTGGGCCGGACTGACCCTTGTTGGCCCGCCACCGCGGATTCGGCTTCCCGCCTTAAAGGCACCTCCTGCGATGCACCATCAGTATGGTATGGTCAGAATTGAGCACGGATTAAATGATGGTGTCAAGACCTCGGTCGTACTCACCGGGGAAGCCGGACACAAACCGGGGTAGTCAGCCATAATGGCGACTAAAGAATTATCTATGCTGAGCTGGTGGTACACCCCGTCGATCAGTTCCACCGCTAAGTCCGGATCCTCTTCGGAGGCCGGATCAAGGGACCTTTATGGGTCTTCGGGTTGTGGGGCCGGGCTTTTTATGCCCTCCACATCCCGACGCAGTTCCTGTGTCAAAATCATACAATAAGACAATTGCCTTTAAAGGCACGGATCAGATATGCATGCGACCGCTTACCCAGCTCAGAGGGTTGTTCATGGAAAACCCGTTCAGAGGATTCGTGCGGAGGAAGTCCTCCTTCTCCCCCTTGTACAAGCCGGACAGGATCTTTACCAGATCGTCGGCCGAGCCAGGTTTCTTGCGGCCGTGACGGGTGGCGTCGTCGTCTCCGTTGAAGTCCCACATGGGGTAGCCCCTATATTGGAGCGGCTGCACCCCATGCATAATGCATGTGGCCATGACTCCGATCATGGTTAATCCGGAATGGGCTAGCAGTCGTATCCGGCCCATCAAGTAATGGACGCTCCTATCATCTTCTCGTTGAGGGCTCCGTGGGCGCCAACTTAGGCGTTTCTTCAGAGGAGCGTTGCTGAACTCTGGAAGGCCGATCCGGACTGGATCCGGCAGCGGAGCGTCCTCCATATAAAACCACTCCGAAGGCCAGTCTTCGGACGCCTTCTTCGGGGTCCCGGGCAGGTATCCGGTCCCGGCGATGCGCCATATTTCGGCTCCGCCCACTTGATATATCGACCCCTCGTGAGAGCGGGGTACGAGGCAAAACTGCCTCTTCCACAGTGCAAAATGGGGCTCAATGCCCAAGAACAACTCACACAGAGCTACGAAGCCCGCGATGTGCAAAATGGAGGCAGGTGTAAGGTGGTGAAGCTGGAGTCCGTAGAACTCTAGGAGCCCCCGGAGAAATGGATGTATAGGAAATCCGAGTCCCCTTATTAAGTAGCAGATGAAGCACACCCGCTCTCCTTTGGAGGGATTGGGGGCGCTCTCCGCCTGCTTCCCACCCTTGTAGGTGGCCAGTCCGGCTCGAACCGGAACCATGAAGGCCGGTGGAAGATATCCCTCTGCTTGGAGCGTCACTAACTCGTTGTGCGGGACTGAGCATCTCCTCCAATCTCTAGTCTTAGGGCTGGGAGCACGAGAAGAGGAGCCGCATCGACTGTCCATGTTGGAATGGGTTTGGTGTCAGATGCGCCTCGATGAGTACTTGCGGAAGGAGGATGGTGTGATTTGGATCTGGATCCTCGCCTCTCTTATAGGCAACTTATTTGCGCAGCTAGGGGGTAAAACATAAAAATACCCTGGCTTTTCGCATTCGTACGACGCGTGGAAGATGGCCATTATTGGACGCGGAAGCCAAGGAGCGCAGCATTTATGAAGCAACCAGACACTATCTGGCAAACACATGGAGCATGGAGAAGAACCCGCCTTGCAAACGCCAAGACAACATACGCGTCGGATTCGTCGTTATTGAAGCCTGGTTCTGGGGCTACTGAGGGAGTCCCGGACTAGGGGGTGTCCGGATAGCCGAACTATC
Source organism: Triticum dicoccoides (assembly GCF_002162155.2). Lineage (NCBI taxonomy): Eukaryota > Viridiplantae > Streptophyta > Magnoliopsida > Poales > Poaceae > Triticum > Triticum dicoccoides. The sequence continues at coordinate 24,568,606 of NC_041393.1, read as the reverse complement.
ATCGTCGGCCGGACTCCAAGACTATGAAGATACAAGATTGAAGACTTCGTCCCGTGTCCAGATGGGACTTTCCTTGGCGTGGAAGGCAAGCTTGGCGATACGGATATGTAGATCTCCTACCTTTGTAACCGACTCTGTGTAACCCTAGCCCTCTCCGGTGTCTATATAAACCGGATGGCTGTAGTCCATAGGACGAACAATAATCATACCATAGGCTAGCTTCTAGGGTTTAGCCTCCTTGATCTCGTGGTAGATCTACTCTCGTAACCCACATCATCAATATTAATGAAGCAGGATGTAGGGTTTTACCTCCATCAAGAGGGCCCGAACCTGGGTAAAAACATCGTGTCCCTCGTCTCCTGTTACCATCCGCCTAGACGCACAGATCGGGACCCCCTACCTGAGATCCGCCGGTTTTGACACCGACAAGGACCATTATGGTCAAGTCTTGAGTGTATCATCGCAGCAAAAATCTTCAATAACAACTTGGACCCATGCCATCTGCCTTAACCCTACAGGCATTCTGACTGGGAAGCGTCCTAGCTCGCACGATCGTCACCAAACTCGCTTCTTCGTATACCTGCTCTTTCAAGCCTGGCCAAGTAAATATCCAGGGACAAGCCAGTGAGTACGTTTGAATGTACTCGCAAGAAACCCAAGAGTGATAACAAAAGTAATTATGCAAGGCTCTGCTGCTGAATTGGCATTTTTGCGGAAAGCTAGTTTTTCTCATGCAAGTATGATCAACATTTATCAAGGACATGAATGTGTCTGCAACAAGTATCAGGAGGTTACAGACATCAACATCGAGAAAGAGTTATAAACAACTCATGCTCAAGCTCATCGTGACTTCCTCACGAGTCGCATCATCAATATCACCAAACTGTGTTGTTTTTCAGAAAACATATGGACATAGCCCAAGAGCGGTTACCCAACTGTCCTTGACTGTGGACACGGCTATTCGAATAGTTTTATACTCTGTAGAGGTAGCACACTTTACCCACAAGATCCGGGGAACTTCCATGTCATCCACGAACCGCGATACCTCAAGTACCCGGGGTAAGCACCCAATCACTACCTTTCCCTAGATGACACTAACATGAAGTCCACTCGATTGGTAGTAACCCCCGTGCCCAACATTGTCACATAACATTTTCGTGGAGCCACGCTCCATAATCATCTCACATCACAAGCACGGGGTACCAACGGTGTGTCCGGTGCCCCATAAAAATGTTCTTGGCCGCCCTACCTGGCACGACCCCGTCCCGAGAGAGAGCACCAACTCTCCCCCGTCACTAGTAATGCGGGCTCCAAGCTAGTATTGACCTAGGTAATCAATAATGCCCTTTCCCATACAAGGGTAGAGTGGTTGCGCATGTAAGGTTGGAATAACGGTCGCAACTTAAACCAATTCGTTTTTGAAAACAACACTCACACTGGCCTCGGTACACCACTTCATCATCAAGTGGTTACCCATCTCATTACCTCCCTCGGGCATAAGTGGCACCCGATGGGGTTTTCAAAATCTTTGAAAATACTTTGTCTCCATCACCATGCATATTCCCGTCCCTTTTTGCGTAGCAACTACTTTAGCATCCTATCTACCCCCACCGGCATAACCCTCATAGGAAGGTAGGGTCATGCACAATGCAAGTATCAACAAGGGAGTAACAGAGGCAACCAACCAACGCGGTTTACCATCTCTTCACGATTCCGATGCAACAATAATAAAGTGCTATATGACATGCATAAAAAGGGTTTCATAGACATGGTCAAAGGGCTGCTTGCCTATTTTAACAAAGTCTTCGAGGTCTTCAAATATCTCTGGTCCAACTTTGAGCATTTCGTCTACTTCGTCAACTATCGTCGAAAGCAACCATAATAAGAACACAACAAGGCAGAAAATAAAAGTGCTCTAAAAATATGAGTTGGACTTTTCTAGGATACCTCTAGTCTTATGAGGGATGACCAAAGTGGTTTCATTAGGATTTGATCAATGGACATCTCTGAACATTTCAATATGATGGAATCAAGGGATTAATGGGTTGGCAAGAAGTGTACAGAAACATTATTTTCACAAATGAGCAGAGGCACCCATTTAACAAATGATGATTTTAGAAGCATCTAGGAATTGGTTTCACAGGATTTGGAGTTCAAACGATTTCTCTATGAATTTGCAAAGTTGACAAATATGAACTAAGTTATGAACTTAGAAGCATCTAAGAATTTGAATCATGGCATTTGGATCAATTTTGAGCTCTCTGTGATTTTCTAAAGTTCATCACAAAAATGGAAAATGGGGTTTTGATAAATATTTGTGAAGGAAATGCTTCTGTAAAAATGTGACAATAGCACCATGTGGTAGGGCATGATTTTAGAAACTACTAGAAATTTGAATCATCAAATTTGGAGTTAATTTGAATTATTGGGGGATTTTACAAGTTTTATAGAAAAGAAAAAGGGGAAGATTTTTACCCGAATGGGCTGGATCTAGGCGGCGACAGCGTGCACAGGACGAGATATAGTGCCGAGCGCACTGGGCCTGGCCCAGTCGCTCAGCCGCGCAGAGGTGGGGAGTGGCGGCGTCGAAAACGCTCACCGAGAGTGCGCCTTCGCCGCGGGGAGACGGCTTCCAAAGAAGTCGTGTCCACTTAACTCGCGGGACCGGCCCTCAGGGTCGCCGACACATGGGGCCCACTAGTCGGGTTCATCCCCAATCTCCCCCGCGGGCGCGTCAGGAGACAGAGGAGGCGAGGCCAGACGGTGCCGGCTCTCTCCCCGGTGGCACCGGCCATCTCCGGCTACGCACAGCAGACCAGCGGATCCAGGAGAAAACACCGCATCCGCCAAGGTGCGCTGAGAGCGCAAGGGTGGTCGGACGCGGGCGCCTCGTCGACCATGGCGGGAGGGGCCGGCGGTGGAGATGGAGCTCGACCGCATGGCCACGGGAAGGAGGGGAAGTAGCAGGGAAGAGTTCCACGATGGTCGTGGTGATGCCATGGAATGATGAGGCGAGGAGGAGGGGGCTCGGGTGGCGCGAATTTAAGCCGAGGCCGACGGCAATGCTCCGGCCATGGTGGTGGATGGAGGGCACGGGAAGAAAGTTGGATTGGTCCAGGGGGTCACTGGGAGTGAAAGAGGGCGAAGGGGATCCAGAGGGAGGCCTCGGGAGCCCTTAAATGGTGAGGCCATGGCTCACCATGGACGTGGCCTACTGGCACCCACAGAAATGGCCGCAGTGGCCACGGGAGGAGGCTCGGGGCTGTCTACGGCGTTCGTGGGGGTGGAGTAGGGTGCAAGGAAGAGAGAGAGGGAGTGGGGCGAGCTCCGGGTGGAGCCATGAGCTCGCACGCGCATTGGCGGGCTCGAGCGGCTCTGGGCACACGCGGCATGGGCAATACATAGGGGGAAAGGAGGGGGCCAGCATGGTGGCGTGTTGTGGACGTCGAGGCACATCGACTAGCGCGAGGCGGAGGCTCGAGGTGGTCGGGGGACGCGGCGTCAACGGTCGGGAGCACGCCGATGTGCTCCAGTGCGCGCAAATGGCCGGCATCCGCGGCTTTTCCGCGCGCACTCGCGTGTCCACTTGTGTCTAGTGGCTGCAGGAAGAATAAACAAGGGGGGTGGAGGCTTTGGATGCTCTGGAACATGCCAGGAGTGAGAGAGAGATGAGAAAGGGAGGAAAAAGTGGCTGTCCAGAGAAGAAAAATGGATCCCTGCCCCCCTTCATCAGCGCCTCTCGGGCAGGGAAGCACACTAGAGGTACAGGGGGACTAGGAGGGGCTGTGGTAAAAAGGAGAACTCTCGGAGATTACTAGAAGGGGTTAATACATGAATTTTGAGATTCTGCCAGATGGTGTTTGATGTTGGTTTGGGCAATAAGATGATTTCCATTTTTCATGAGGCTCCACAGGGTGAAATGTAACATATAATTAGGGCCTTCCACCCATTTTGAGCTCATTTGGGCAAAGTTGCCAATGCAACTTTTGTAAACCCTAGAAATTGGCAGAAATGAACTTGTGTAGATCTAGTTGATCAAATCACTTCTCCTTGATGCACCACTTGGTGTGGTGGCCTCATTTCGTCATGTTATTACCCTCACAAAAGTTGGAATCAAGGAGAGAAAGTTGGTAATGTAGAGTTGTTCAAATTTGGTTCTGGACAGGAAGGGTTTTGGGGCACTTTGATCAATTTAACTTGTTCTCCAACTTGTGCCACTTGGTATAGATGAATAATTAGAAAATTTGAGCATGTTCACAAGGTTTGAGAACATTTGGAAATGTTTGGCAATGCAAAGTTGTTCAAACTTCAAAATGGACAGAAATGGTTTTGAGGGGATTTGATGGGGTTATACTATTCTCCATGACATGATACGTGTCAAAATCATCAAACATGTCATATGTGACATGATAGAACTTTCTTGGAATTTTTGGAGAATATTTCCTTTGTAAATATTTCAAAAGCTTGAAATATCCTATTTTGACCAATATTTGACCAATATTTTGAACATGACCATGTGTTGAAACTCATATATGTGGAAAATATATGTCCATTGAGTTTACCTAAATTTTCACAAATATTTTTAAAGCATAAAAATAATTTTAACCTATTAAGGACCATTTCTGGCCTAAAGAAAAAGCCCTTAAATAAAATAGCAAAGTAAATTTTAAAATTACATTTTTGTGGTTTATGGGAGCCCTATACCTAATAGGAGTCAAAAGTATTCTTTGAAAGATTTCTAATACCCCAAATCAAGTACTTGCAGTGCAACCTCAATCCAGGGGTTTTTTGGAAAACTAAATTTAGAAAATACTTTTTGGCCAAATTATTTTTGTAAGAAAATTCTATACTATACGATACACATGGCATGATCAATGGTTCAAGAGTTTGGAGCAAGGAGATGAAGTGTAGGAGTTGGAGGATTTATTTGATTCTTATAGCACTTGCAAACAGCAGACAAAATCCAATCAGTGCAAAGTCCAAAACACTCAAAAGTTTTTGTCAGACCACATTTTATCATTATTTATCAGCTTAAGTGTTGTGCCATGAAAATCAGGGTGTGACATCGTGCTTCTTCAATCTCTGCTCGTCCTGCTCCAGCCGCTCAAACAAGTGCCGGCGGCCGGCTGTGCTGCCGTGCAGGCCTCACCACCCAACCGTACTCCCATCGCTGGCCTAGCCATCCCTCTACTCACCCACACCTTCTGTTATTCTCCGGCGATGGCAGACGAACCAGTAAACCCTCGTACAGTCGTACACCCCTCTGCGTGGGAAACAACTGCCGAGTCTTCCCTGCCTTCGTCTCATTCCCTTCCTAGGCCTCGCCGTCGTCCACCGCCCTAGTGCTCTCGCCGCGGCCTAGTCAACATGGTCAACGACCGACATGCATCTGAAGTGGATTGTACGTGGAGAGGATGACAGCTGGGTCCACGACCGCAGCAAGGAAGTGCCTCATTATTACGCGCAAAATAATTATTCCTCCACCTAACAGCGGGGACCCACCAGACGGGCCACCGTATTTCACGAAAAAAACATTTCCCCCTGACTGCTGGGACCCACTAGCTACATCTTCGCACGCAAGGAAGTGTGTCCGGGCAAAAAAAAACGATTCGCCCCCTGACTCCTGGGACCCACCTGCTACATCTTCGCACGCAAGGACGTGCCTGACAGTCAGGACCCACCTGGTCGAAGCGTACATAGCGTTGTCATTCTGGTCGCAAACGTGTACATACATATACACTGGTCGATGTAGAGGCGCACACGTGTCCTAGTAGAGGGGCGCACGTAGCATGTACACGTACGTACGGCAACCAGTGTGCAAGAAAGAAAATACAGCCACGTATGTACATACGGGCGGGGTCTCGAACGCCTACTCGCGCATATATACGTACGGCTAGGTCTCATGTACATTGCTGGGTCGGAACGGAGAAACTGCGTCGTCTCGTGTTCATGGGGAGGCAACGGAATGCGTCGTGTTCATGGGGTGGCAACGGAATGCGTCGTGTTCATCAGGAGGCAATGGAACGCGTGGGAGCCAATCGCAGAACAGAGGAAACGGCCTTGTGTTCGACCGACCACGTTCCAAATGGGATCATGTTCATCGGGAGGGGTCTGGCGTACCGCAAAATGGAGGAAACGGACCTCCTACGGTCGAAACGGGGGTCCTGTTGATCGGGAGGGGTGTGGTGTACCGCAAAACGGACGAAACTGACTTGTGTTGGAGCGCTACGGTCGAAACGGGGGTCTTGTTCATCGGGAGGGGTGTGGCGTACCGCAAAACGGGACTCCACGGGATATTGTTCATCTCCACCGTCGACCTCCTCCAGCCTCCACGGGCTACTGTTCATCCACCATCGACCTCCTCATGCCTCCACCTGCGACTGTTCATCCACGAGCTCCTGTTCATCCAACCTCCACCGCGTGCTACTCCACCGGCTACTGTTCAACCACCCCCTCTCCATGGGCTCCTATTCAACCACCCCTACACGGGCTACTGTTCATCCACCCCTCCACCATCTACTATTCATCCAGGCCTCCACGGGGTCGTCATGTTCATCCAGCCCTCCACGGGGTCCTGTTCATCCAGCCCCAATCGGCTCGATCGATTCGGGTCCTGTTCATCCAGAGGCAACGCCACTGGGTCCTGACCATCCAGCCCCAATCGGCTCAATCGATTCGGGTCCTATTCATCCAGAGGCAACGCCACTGGGTCCTGTTCATCCACCCCCAG
>NC_041393.1:24560840-24561566 GCF_002162155.2 Triticum dicoccoides | reverse complement strand
CAGCACTCACTATTCATCCAGAGGCAGCATCGATCGGCTTTAGTTAGCAGCAGTAGCGAAGGAATCGCTCGATTGGGTTTAGTTAACAGCCATCGATCGATCGCTCGGTTTCAGTAACGCATAGCCTGCAGTGCAATCTCTCGGGTTCAGTTAGAGCCCAATGCCTCGCTCGGGTTCAGTTAGAGCCAATGCCTCGCAAACACGCACGTACGTGTATGAGAGAAACGCGCATCGCTCGGCCCCCGACCACCCACCGTAACTAGGAACTCCCTGAAATTTTGCTCGCCCTCGCTTCTACCACGGTTTTTTCCGTCATGGATGGCCCAAAGAATGTCATGCAGCTGCGTCCCCAGCCCACCCAGGACAAAAAGCCCATTTTCTGTCATGATTTTTTGTCATAGAAGTAGGAGCCCACCACATCTATGATGATACCGGGTTTTTTCACAATTATCATCATAGAAGTGTCATAAGTATGACAGAAAAAATTCGTTCCGCCCAAAATGTCACGGATGTGTCTTTTTTTGTAGTGGAGGTCAGGGCGACATGGCTTGATGCAGGCCGTTGCGGAGAACGTCGAGGACGAGGCTGCGAGGTCCGACGACGGGAAGGGCAGCGGCGGTCGACGACCGTGGGGTGATCGGTTCGGTGCCCCCCGATCTAGATTGGGGCGGGGGGAGAGAGGAGCGAGGGAATGGGGGGAGTGGGGGTGGTTCGGGTGTTAGGGTT
>NC_041393.1:24558261-24560587 GCF_002162155.2 Triticum dicoccoides | reverse complement strand
TTTCAATTATTATTTTTGTTTACCATTTTGCATTTTCCTTTTATTTAATATTCTTTTCTACTTTATTAAATTTTAGCTTTTATAAAATACAAAGGTTGTACCTAAAAGAGCATTAATAATTATGCCACTACCACAATTAGCTTCAGATCTAAAAGAAAATAGTTTGTAACTATTATTATTTTAAAATCATTTAATTAATTGTTTTTGCCACTATTTTACTTATTATAGTGCAATTGAAAACTTTACAGAAGTGTGGTTTCTTTACCAATAATTAGGATGGATTATTTTCCACAACCCAAACATTTTAGTTTTTATGTTTGAAAATTTTTGATGTTTGACAAAAATTCAAATTTGAATTTGAATAGTTTTGATCCAACATGAGATTAGCCACAACAACTCAGGTGACGTGGCATTGTTAACGTGGGATTACTGTAGCCTGATTATCCGGGCATCATACATTTCATCGTATAATCCTTCTCATCGGACGACTCAACATAGTGCTCGTAGATGTACTTCATGTCCAAATATATTGCTTCAAAGAAGGGACAAAAATATACAAAATTTAGCATGGGGATTTCACCAAACACTTGTAGGGCATGGTGACCACCATGGACAACATCCGTATGGGCAGATAGTACCTGTGCGGCGGATGAATGAGAGGTCTGGAATGATGGCGTAGACAGAGCGGCATGGTTAACGGATGAAGTCGCGAAGGTCGACAAGGGCTTGGTAGACGGCCGAGCTGGTACATCAGCATTGAAAGTGCAACTAATCCCCTGGTGGTTTTGGTAATTCATAACAACATATAGCTCATTGAAATAATATCCATTTAAGTTAAATATTTCAGAAGGTTCAATGATTGGCATGGCATGGACTATAGATGTGGACCCCTCAAAATGCTAAGGACAAAGATAGGCAAAAGCTCAAGACTCTTCATTTTCATTTTAGTGATCCAAGTTCACATTGAGTCCATAGGAAAGCCAATACTATTAAAAGGGGATGAGGTGTTGCTTAATGGTCTACTTGCTCAAAGTGCTTAGTGATATTGCTCCAAAACCCTCAACCACTTTCTCATTTCCACATATGTCCAAAATTCGAAGTCAAACTCGGCTCCACTGATTTGATCTATTTGGCGCCACCGAGTTCATTTGACCTAGCCACTGCCAGAAACCCTAGACAATTCGGTCACACCGACAGGGATCTCGATCTAACCGACATGGCTTTGCAAACTCCCAGTTGCCTATTGTAACTATTTCGATCTCACCAAAATGTGCAATCGGTCCCACCGAGTTTGCCTGACCAACTCTCTGTTGCATTATTGCTTCAATTCGGTCTAACTGAGTTCATGCAATAGGTGCCACCAAGATGAGGTTTTGCCCTAGCCCTAGCACATCGGTCAGCACATCGGTCCCACCGAGTTAATCATGTCGGTCCCACTGAGATTCGTAACTTTCATATTTTGAAGTAAATCGGTCTCACCGAGTTCTTCTATTCGGTCTGACCGAGTTGGGTTAAATGTGTGTAACGGTTGGATTTTGTGTGGAGGCTATATATACCCCTCCACCCCCTTCTCCATTTGGGAGAGAGCCATTAGAACGTGCCTACACTTCCACTACTCATTTTCTGAGAGAGAACCACCTACTCATGTGTTGAGACCAAGACATTCCAATCCAACCACAAGAATCTTGATCTCTAGCCTTCCCCAAGTTGCTTTCCACTCAAATCATCTTTCCACCATAGAAAAATCTGTGAGAGAGAGTTGAGTGTTGGGGAGACTATCATTCGAAGAAAAAGAGCAAGGAGTTCATCATCAACACACCATCTATTACCTTTAAGAGAGTGGTGTCTCCTAGACTGGTTAGGTGTCGCTTGGGAGCCTCCGACAAGTTTGTGGAGTTGAACCAAGAAGTTTGTAAGGGCAAGGAGCTCGCCTACTTCGTGAAGATCTACCCGAGTGACGCAAGCTCTTCGTGGGCGATGGCCATGGTGGGATACACAAGGTTGCTTCTTCATGGTCCCTTCGTGGGTGGAGCCCTCCGTGGACTCGTGCGACCATTACCCTTTGTGGGTTGAAGTCTCCATCAACGTGGACGTACGATAGCACCACCTATCGGAACCACGCCAAAAATCTCCATGTCTACATTGCGTTTGCCTTCTCCAAACCCTTTCGTTTACCTTCATATGCAATGTTTTACTTTCTACTGCTACACTCTTAGAATTGCATGTGTAGGTTGATTGCTTGACTTGTACTAGTTGCTAAAATCTGCTAACACTTAAAATTGGGAAAATGCTATATTTTTATTTTGTCAAGTAGTCTAATCACCCC
>NC_041393.1:24527068-24558070 GCF_002162155.2 Triticum dicoccoides | reverse complement strand
AGACCTACTTTCGATCCTACAAGTGGTATCAGATCTTTGGTCTCCATTTGTGTTGATTTCCATAGCTTTGGTGATCATAGCCTTGGTTTCACAACCTAGGAGAGTATGGCGTCTAGTGAGGGAAATTACCACCGTAGAGGTCCTTACTTTGATGGTACTAATTTTTCTAGTTGGAAGCATAAGATGAAAATGCATATTCTTAGTCTTAACCCCGCCCTTTTGGCTATTGTGTGTATTGGTTTGCAAGGTGAATACTTCGAGGATGGAAGAGAATCGGATCGTGAAGCGTCCGAGGAAGAATTGAAGATGTTGCAGTACAGTGCTCAAGCTTGCGATATTCTCTTCATTGTGCCCCGAAGAATTCAACAACATCAGCTTCCTTGAGAATGCAAAGGAAATTTGGGATACTTTGGTTGATATGCACGAAGGTACCGAATCCGTTAAGGAATCCAAATTGTATGTGCTTTAAAGTCAACTTGACAAGTTCAAAATGAAGGTTGGTGAAGGAGTCACTGAAATGTAATCTAGGCATGCTCTCATCACAAATAAGATTGCCAGCTTAGGAAGCGAAGAGATGACTGACAGATTGATCATCAAGAAGATCTTAAGAGCCTTGCATGGAAAATATGATACCGTGTGCACCTTGATCCAATTGACGCCCAACTACAAAGATCTCAAGCCAACAAAACTCATCGGTAGAATTGTTGCTCATGAGATGTCACTCAAGGATAAGGAAGAGCTCCACAACAAGTCAAGTGGTGCTTACAAAGCTTCATGTGATGCTCCTACCACATCAAGTGAGAAACAAGTCTTCAATGAAGAATTGAGCTTAATGGTGAAGAACTTCAACAAATTCTACAAGAATAGAAGCAAAGAGAGAAGTTTCAAGTCAAGGCACTACAAAAAAATACACTTTCATGATGATACATGTTTGTCATAGTAGGTCACGTTTTTTGTCATGCATGTACATCCATGACGATTTTATGATAGAATCAAGATAGTCATACCTGTGCTGTCATAGAAGTGTTCCATGACATTACCAAAATTATCATCACGGAAGTGTCCACTTCCACGAAGATAAATCACGCACCATAGAAGTGCTTTCATCAAGGGTGACCTACACGTGGTATCCACCGTAACGGGTCTCCGTTAAGCTATCGGGTCCGGTTTTGGATCCGATAACCCGCTAACAGCCATGACCAATGGGGATTTTCCACGTGTAAATATCTCATTGGCTAGAGGATCCACGTGTTGGCTCAGGGTTGGGACAGATGTCAACTGTCCATTTGATAAGAATCGCCAATGAAACGTTGACACGTGGGATGGCCCAATAGAGGCCCATATAGGTTTAAAAGCTGACCCAGGAACAGGCTCACAAGATTTCGTCAGATCTAATGGGCCGACCCTTTAACAGCCTAACATTTTGTGGACCAAATTATAGCCCACATCAGATACGGCCAGTTAAATGACTGCAATATTCTGGGCCAGTTTATGACCCATATAAGATCCGGCCCGTTAACAGCATGCAATAGTTTGCACCAAATTACGGTCCATATCTGACCCAGCCCATTAACCGACTTTCATTTCCCAGGCCAAATTACGGCCCACAACAGATACGACCCTTTAACAGCTACTATACCATTGGGCCCATTGGGGGCCTTATTTGCTCTTTGGCCTCTTAATGGCCCATTTAACAGTTCGGCCTGATATTAGTTTCGGCATGTCAGTGGCCCTATCTACAGATGGGACTCTTTGGGCCCGGTTTCAATTTCGTCCATTTAAAGGCCCGAGTTGCTCATGGGCCTAATTATGGTCTGTAGTTACTTTCGGCCTTTTAACGGCCTGTAGTCTTCGTGGATACATTCTAGCCCAAACAGCCAATCGGCCCGTTAAAGGCCCTTGAGAGTGTTGGGCCTAATTTTGGCCCGTTATACATCCGGCCTGCTTCCCGCCCGTCCTGTAATTGGGTCAGCCAAGGCCCAAAAACATTTCAGCCTGTTAATGGCCCGTCAGCCAAATGGGCCAATAATGGACTGATTTATATTATAGCACACTGTCAGCCCGTGATTTGTTGGCCACAGTTAAGGTTGAATCTAGGTTTCAACCTGTTAAAAGCCTATTTAATTTTCCGGCCCAATTAAGGCAAGCCTTTTACTCGGCCTTTTAAAGTCTCGAAACTAATAGTGGGCCAGATTAAGACTAGACCTAACTAATGGCCCAAGATGATTGTAGGCCCATGGTTCGGCTTGTACTAGTAATTGGTGACTGGTCAGTTTTAGTACAGAAATTATTAGTTTATAAACTTATATTGGCTCATTGCGCACCGATCGAAGATTATGACCTTCTCTTAGAGCGACGACAGCATAAACAGCAAATAAATTATAGCATCATGACGAAGAATAAACCTAGACTATACAAAAAAGAAATTACAACATATTACATCCCCTGGGCATCAAAGTTCGCCGCCAGCGATAATAAAGGGCAACCAGAAAGCAGATTCCATAAACTGGGCAGGTCACCACCAGTGGAAGTAAATAGGCCGACAAAATAATAGAAAGAACTAACAGCACTTCAACACAGTTCAAGAAAGGTTAGCCCGACCCAGGAGCTGCAGCGCAAGCAGCTTAGCAACCTGATGAGACTGCAGTTCTTTGACGCTTATGTCCACCAACTTAAGTTGCATAGCATCAATAGACGTCCTGTACTTATGGTTAATCTTGCATAGAGATTGGAGTTCCACTCGGATTTGAGCAGAGGCATGTCTTGCTACTTGAATTTCAAACTGAAGAAGTCCAACAGATTCAGGCGGTGACTTCAACGAGCTTGTGTCACTGAGTAAGTTCGACACTACATCAAGATATGACTTTGTGGTTGTATCCATAACCTCAAGATGTGGTGCCTTCTTATCTGGAATATATGTTAGAGGGACAAGCAATGGGTTCGTCTCACTATCATTGTGGCAGTTCTTCCTAGCAGCGGTGATGTCACCCTGAAAGAGAAACTAGTAGGTAGATAACAGGCTTTACACGTATAAGCATCAGCGTTGTCCATTCATCTCATTCTTTATCAGAAATAAAGAGACACAGTTTAAAATAGCATTAACATAATAGGAATTGTCCATAGTTAAGACGACAGGAAATGGCATTATGCAGGAGCGGCCAGCTTCACCAGACCACTGGATTACAGATCAAGAACATAAGCATACATGTAGTTCTAAACAACGTATAAGCATGTATGGTGAGTGTACTGTCAATTTATACCATTTCAGATTGGTAAATAAAGAGACACGATTTAAATAACATTAATATAATATGGCATTGTTCATAGTTGAAACATAGCAGGATATGACATTGTGTTGTTGTTGGTAGTTTCACCACACCACTCGATTACAGATCAAGAACACAAGCATACACATAGTGCTAAAGAAGATAACTTGCTATGTTTAGTTTAATTTACATGGTACGAATAAGGAATTAGGTTGTACAACTAAAGACTGAAATTGAGAAGGACAAACTTATGTTTATGTACTTCTTTATAAACTTTGAACAAGCAATTTAATGCGGACGACAAAAATAAACAACATTTGCACTCATAGCTATCCAAATATACACAAAGTTTGAAGGCTCAAGGAGGACTAACCTACATTAGTAGTGAAGATAGGCTCTATAAAGTCCCTGTCCATATTGATGCGTGCGCAATTCAAGAAGTTTACCGCACACTCTTCTTTAAGAGCATTGTCTTTATTCTACATTTTGTTAAGAGTAAATACGGATGTGAAAATATAGGAATAAATGGCGATTATTTAACTTAAGATGTAGAGTACAAATGTAAATACAACATACAGGCAAAAGGCACTGACAAGAGCAATGCGGAGCTAAACTTCTTCAGTAACATTGGTTTTATTCAATATTTTGGAAAGAGTAAATGTAGATTTGATGTGTAGAAAATGGAGGGCAAGGGAAAATAAGCTGCAAAGTGTACATGAAGAACTACCTGACAAATATAAGTACACTCATGAAGGATAACAGATACTTACAAAAACAATGCAGAACTAAATTTCTTCATAAGCATTGTTATTCTACATTAATTTAAGCATTCATATAGATCTGATAATTTTGAGCGAACAGTAGATAAGAAAGCTATAATGCACAATGATGTCACATAATCCACCAGGTATGAATGTCAGGACAATGATAGGACAATAGGTACTCACAAGAGCAAAGCAGCAACCAGCATAGTTGCGATATCCTAGGTTTTGCGGCGCTGGTTCTATCGCCAATATATGTCGGGTGCTAGTGATTTCTCCGGTAGCACTACCTTTTTCAAGAACTTTGCTTGTACTCCTTTAGGTTCTGCAATCACCCTCTTCCTTTTGGATGTCTGAAACACAAGAACATCATTCGAATGGAAAAACATGGTATGCCGACAAATGGAATAGGTGTTCATCATGGATGGGCATGTCATCTTCACATATATCATGAGTAAACTAAGAAGATGGAGGTGCAACAAAGCCAAAGAAATGCAAGACACCTTATGCAAGATATGTGCAACCAATGAAACCTTGACAAATTAGAACATGCACCTTATTGGGTGAACAGGATAGGCCATCTTCCTTTGACTCCTTGATCTCAGAATAGTCATTAGGCATATTCTGAATGCGAATCTATAGGTCGGGAGCATATGGGTTTCACTGCATCCACAATGGACCTCAATCCCTTGATGCCAAGTTTGTTACCCATTGAACTGTTACGCAATATTCTTCTAATGTGCGCATTCTTATATTCATTGTGATTATTTAAAATATCTGAAAAGCATGAAAACATAAATAGTAGTGAGATTATCTTTGTAATGCAGAGGATATTGTAATATAATAGGGGCTCCCTGTAAACCCTTGTGTGCTATCACTGGATTCTGAGGAGAGAGCCCATGTGTGCTGTAATATGGTGAGTAGATTAATATAATCTGGCACAACTACAAAAAAAATAGGATACCTGTTGGGAGCTCAAGATGTAAGGATAGTTGACAGATGATAGGTTCATAATATATCATACAGAAAGTTTATTGCCAAACCATGTCGGATTTCGGGTTCTGGCAAAACCCTTGAGGTTCGAACACTGGGGTGCGCATGAAGATTTCCCCCTACCGAATCTCGCTCTCAGCCTCGCCGCGATCTCTAAGCTTAGCTCGATGAACTCACAACACAAGAGACACAAGATTTATACTGGTTTGGGCCACCGTTGTGGTGTAATACCCTAATCCGGTGTGGTGGTGGTGGATTGCCTCTTGGACTGATGATGAACAGTACAAGGGGAAGAATAGCCTCCTGAGGCGAGGTGTTCTTGTGCTTGGTGGGTTGTTCTGCTCAAGGTCGGATCCCCTTCCTATGGTGGTGGCTAGTCCTATTTATAGAGGTCCTGGTCCTCTCCCCAAATATTGAGCGGGAAGGGATCCAAAAACGGCCAATTCGAAAGGGGACAACTAGTACAAGTTATCCTGACTAAAGATGGTCTTCGCCTGCCAAAGGCTCTAGTGGTGACACCGTCTTGGGCTCCACGGTGACCTTCATCATGTTGTCCTGCTGGTCTTGGTCTTGTTGCACTGATATGGAAACCTTTGCATGATGCCTCGGTACTCCGCGCCTGCGCTTGCCCCCTTAGCACCAAAGGGGAAACGAGGACACTGTGCATGCTGGCGCCTGCCTGGCCTTGGTCGTCATGGCTTGCGTCATGGGGACCTCGCGAGGTACCCCTTGCCTTGATCTCTCTGCCTCCCTCGCGAGTTGGCCTGGTGAGGCCGCTCCTGAGGAGGCCTTATGTCGTCCGCCCCGCGAGGCTTGGCCCCTCGCGAGGGTCTTGAGTGTTGGTTGATGAAGACGGGCCGCATTGGGCCACTGGTGGAGCCACGCCGAGGGCCGAAGGCAGGCAAGTCTAGGGACCCTTGTTCCCAGAACATAGACATGAGCCCCCGGGCCCAAGACGCGCTCGGACTTGGCTTACCGGCAAAGCCAAAGGGTAAGTGCGGAGCGCCATGGGCCCTAACAGCCTACGGCTTTGGTCGACATGTGGCGACTGATTGATTGTGGGCGTCTCCGCTTCCCCATGCTGCCTCGGCAACTACCCGACTTGACGAGTCCCTGCTACATGCAAAAAAGGGGTTATCATTACCTGCATCCATGGAGATCGACAGTTGGCCTCCTTTGGGCTATAATGAGGAGGGACGAGAGCCCTCGTCGCCCATCTCTTCCTACTCTGCCTGCTTCCTTTCTCCCGCTCCACCTCCAGCCTTGACACCGATGGCGCCGATCCGCCGATTCTCGGCCGAAGAGAAAGGGAAGGCTCCCCGGGACGGACCCGGTCCGCTCCCGCTAAGGAAGAGGCCGTCCCACCTCCATGGCAAGGTCATGAGGCTGGAGATGACGAGGCCTTGCTGCGAGCGACCACCGAGGGAGTCCTGGATTAGGGGGTCCTCGGACTGCCAGACTATATGCTTATGTCGGACTGTTAGACTATGCAGATACAAGATTAAAGACTTCGTCATGTGTCCGGGTGGGACTCCTTTGCGTGGAAGGCAAGCTTGGAGATTCGGATGTGTAGATCTCCTTCTCTGTAACCGACTCTGTGTAACCCTAGCCCCCTCTAGTGTCTATATAAACCGGAGGGTTTAGTCCATAGGACAACAACAATCATAATCATAGGCTAGCTTCTAGGGTTTAGCCTCTACGATCTCGTGGTAGATCAACTCTTGTAATACTCATATCATCAAGATCAATCAAGCAGGAAGTAGGGTATTGCCTCCATCAAGATGGTCCGAACCTGGGTAAACATCGTGTCCCCCATCTCCTGTTACCATTAGCCTTAGACGCATAGTTTGGGACCCCCTACCCGAGATGCGCTGGTTTTGACACCGATATTGGTGCTTTCATTGAGAGTTCCACTGTGTCGTCGCGATAAGACTTGATGGCTCCTTCAATCATCAGCAAAGATGCGGTCCAGGGTGAGCTTTTCCTCCCCGGACAGATCTTCATATTCGGCGGCTTCATACTGCGGGCCAACTCGCTTGGCCGTCTAGAGCAGATCGACAGCTACGCCCCTGGCCATCAGGTCAGGTTTGGAAACTTGAACTACACCACCGGCATCCGTGAAGACTTGATCTGCCATCGGACGGTGTTCGGGATATCGCACCCGCGGCTGCCCCAGGTTTCAATCTGGAGCAGATCACGCCATCTGAGGATCGGTGGATGGACCCCATCACGGAAGCCGCACATTCATCTGCGCTGGAGCCGAACACAGAATTCACCTCCAAAGAGATCTAATTGGGCATCGATCATGGAGTTTACCGCGCGCGTCTGTGCCTATCGAATCTAATTGGGCATCGATCATGGAGTTTACCTCCACAGATATCTTTCAACACTCACCCTTGGGTGACGTGCTAAAATCATTAAGGTGTCTCTCTCTATCAGGAGACTCTTGGCCGGACTATGTCCGGCGGGAGCCGGGAGCGGACGATGAAGGAATTCGTTCCCCAGCCACCACACACTTAATAGCCACTATCGATGACTTAACCGACACGCTTGACTTCGACTCCGAAGACATCGGTGGTATGGACGACGATGATGGAGATGAACGGGAACCACCGCCCACAGGGCGCTGGATATCCACCTCATCATATGATATATACATGGTGGATACACCCAAGGAAAACAATGGTGGCGAAAGGGATGCAACGGAGGACAATCCCCTCGGGCAGAAACCAAAGTGATGGCGCAGGCGCCGCTCTAAATCCCGCCACAGTAAAAACGGCGATAACAGCGCAAGAGAAAATAACACCCCGGTCGACTCCAAAGGAAATGACGACCCCATGGACCCAGCGATGGAGTAGGATGAGCCAAGGGACGCTGAACATAGTCCGGAGCCGATGTCCGATGACGGCGATCTCGAGGGTAAAACTCATCAAGCTGCGTCTAGAGAGGAGGACAGTCCGGACGACGATGCATTCATCATCCCAGAAAAGCACTTGGAACAAGAGAACCTCCACAGAAGGCTTATGGCCACCGCGAGGAGCTTGAAGAAGCAGAAGCAACGGCTTAAGGCCGCGCAGGATACACTCAACCGCAGATGGAACAAAGTGCTAGACACTGAAGAAAAATACGGCAACAATCACCACACAAAGAGCTACCCAAAGCGCAAGCTACTGCCCCAATTCGACGATGAGGCCATAGAGCCCATTTCGCCAAAAAAAATACGGCCGATCAACCGGACCGACCACCCCGTGGTCGCGACAGGGCGGCTAATGATGCCGCACACAAGTCAGCACACGATTTACGTGAGCTCCTGGACAAAAAAGGCGGTGTGACCAGGTCCATCTATGGATCTAGAAAGCGTGCTCCGGCGCAAGATCACAGCCACCAAAACGATCATATTGATCAAATACCAGCTCGGAATCAACACCAAACACAACAGCTGTCAACAGCATGCCACGACACATCCAAATACAGGGGTGCCATGTACCCCCTGTGCTTCACCGATGAAGTACTGGATCATGAATATCCAGAGGGATTTAAACCCGTGAATATAGATGCATACGATGAAACGACTGACCGTGGGGTCTGGATTGAGGACTTTATCCTTCATATCCACATGGCTCGTGGAGATTATCTCCACGCCATTAAATACCTGCCCCTCAAGTTGAAAGGACCAACTCGGCATTTGTTGAAAAGCCTACCCGAAAACTCAATTGGAAGTTGGGAGGAACTTGAGGATGCATTCAGGGCCAATTTTCAAGGGACCTATGTCCGACCTTCGGATGCAGACGATTTAAGTCACATAATCCAACAACCCAGAGAGTCAGCCCGTAAGCTTTGGAACAGATTTCTCACTAAGAAGAATCAAATCGTCGATTTCCCGGATGTCGAAGCCTTAGCGGCTTTCAAACACAGTATCCGAGACGAATGGATCGCCAGACACCTCGGCCAAGAAAAGCCGAGGAGAATGGCAGCCCTAACAAGCCTTATGACCTGCTTCTGTGCGGGAGAGGACAGCCGGTTGGCCCATAGCGGAACCAGCGACCCAGGCACATCCGAAATCAGGGATGGCAAGGGGAAGCCGTGATGCAATAAAAACAAGCATTGAAAGAATGAAGACAGTCCAGATAACACGATGGTCAACACCGGATTCAGGGGATCTCGACCCGGTCAACGGAAAAAGCCATTTAAAGGCAGCAGAGATGGACCGTCCAACCTAAATAAGTTCTAGACAGATTATGTCAGATTCATGGCACCCCCGAGAAACCTGCAAATCACACCCACAAAGAATGCTGGGTTTTCAAGCAGGCCGGCAAACTAAACATCGAACACAAAGGAAGGGAGAAGCCAAGTGAAGACAAAGATGAGCCTCGCCAGCTGAACACTCGGGGACAGAAAAAATTCCCACCAGAAGTCAAAATAGTGAATATGATTTACGTAACTCACATACCGAAGAGAAGGCGCAAACGCACACTCCAAGATGTATATGCTGTAGAGCCCATCGCCCCCAAATACAACCCTTGGTCGGCCTGCTCGGTCACTTTTGATCGCAGGGATCATTCGACTAGTATCCGGCACGGAGGATTGGCTGCCTTGGTGCTCGACCCAATAATTGAGGGATACCATCTCACCCGAGTCCTTATGGACGGCGGCAGTAGTCTTAACTGCTATATCATGACACTGTCTGCAAAATGGGGATAGACCCGTCAAGAATCAGCCAAAGTAATACTACCTTTAAAGGAGTAATACCAGGCATCGAGGCCCGCTGCACAGGCTCTCTATTACTTGAGGTTATATTCGGTTCTCCCGACAACTTCAGAAGCAAAGAATTAATCTTCGACATCGCTCCATTCTGAAGCGGCTATCACGCACTACTCGGAAGAGCGGCCTTCGCTCGTTTCAATGCAGTACAACACTACGCCTACCTTAAACTCAAGATGCTCGGTCCAAGTGGCGTCATCATAGTTAGCGGTAACACAGAGTGCTCCTTACGCGCGGAAGAATATGTCGTGGCTCTAGCAGGCGAACACTGAGCGGCCTCTCCAACCAGAATAAATGATCGGCCTCTCCAATTTTTCAGATTGATGTTATGTCAAATATAAAGACAGCATGTTCGGTTGCGGAGTTACTTACTTGGGTATCTGGACGGTTGCAGTTAAGACCCGCGTCCTCTGTGGTGTCCAGACACTTTATTCATGATCCAAAGAACAACCTGTACATCCCTTCGAGTGTCATGCCGAAGAACTGTTGAATAGTTCACGGTCCTTCCGGGTTGAACTCACACATACGGAGAGATCAACGTTGGCACAACAGGACCCGACGAACTAGCATTACTTGCATTACCATGACAAGACTGACATCCCTCTTGAGAAGATCCCGAATGCGGCTTTGCAATGTCAGTACGTCATTAGCTGGACCCCAGTCCAGTCCCTCATTCAACCAAGATGCCAGTTAAGGCGGAGGGCCCGAGCGGAAGGCAGGGGCAGCTGCCCGCTTTGTGCCTCGGGGAGCTGTGATATAGAACCACTCCCGATGCCATAAGTCAGACACCTCCGGGAAGGAACCGTTTGGCCATAGGGCATCGGCGCCTTTGCTTATTATAGCACCTCCACACTCCGCGTATCGCCCATCGATCATCTTCAGCTTTATATTGAAGGTCTTGAGCCATAGGCCGAAGTGTGGGGTGATGTGGAGGAGGGCTTCACACACGACGATAAACGACGAGATGTGAAGGATGGAATCCGGAGCTAGATCGTGAAAATCTAGACCATAATAGAACATGAGCCCTCTAACAAAGGGATCAAGACTAAAGCCTAAGCCTTGGAGGAAGTGGGAAACAAATACGACGCTCTCGTCGGGTTCAGGAGTGGGGATGACCTGCTCTTGAGCAGGCAGCCTGTGCGGGATTTCGGTGGTCAGATACATTGCCTCCCTGAGCTTCTTGATTTCCTCCTTTGTGACAGAGGAGGCCATCCACCGACCTTGAAGGTTGGATCCGGACATGATTGAAGATCCGAAGTGCTTAAGCCTGAGCTTTGGGTGTTGGAACTCGAGGTGGGCGAAAGATCGAGCATGGAAAGAAAAGGACAGGCCTCGGTCCCTTTATAAAGGGGGTGAATATCAACCGTCCTCCGCGTGACCGTTTGGAACTTGCCCAAAATCGAGGAGTCATACTAACAGGTGCGGTTGGGTTACCCATGCCTGTATTGATGAGAATCCCATGAGAAAGGGAACATGATCTCTGCTTTGATAAGACATGCCAATAAAACCGCCTCGCGATACGTATAGTGGCAGGCTGGGAAAAATGGTTTGTAATAACCGGGCCGCGGCGTGATGTCACGCTATGAAAAGTTATCAGCAGATTAGATTTGTGGAATATTATGCTCTCTACGGTGGTAAGTCGAAATTATTTTGCAGTGCCGGACACGATCCTCGTATTCAAGATCTTCTATGGAGTATTCGGAGAAGGAACCCGCCTTGCAATGCCGAAGACAATCTGCACGCCGGACTCATTGTCATTGAAGCCTGGTTCAGGGGCTACTGAGGGAGTCCTGGATTAGGGGGTCCTCGGACTGCCGGACTATATGCTTATGTCGGACTGTTGGACTATCAAGATACAAGATTGAAGACTTCGTCCCGTGTCCAGGTGGGACTCTCCTTTGCGTGGAAGGCAAGCTTGGCAATTCGGATGTGTAGATCTCCTTCTCTATAACCGACTCAGTGTAACACTAGCCCCCTCCTGTATCTATATAAACCAGAGGGTTTAGTCCATACGACAATAACAATCATAATCATAGGCTAGCTTCTAGGGTTTAGCCTCTACGATCTCGTGGTAGATCAACTCTTGTAATACTCATATCATCAAGATCAATCAAGCAGGAAGTAGGGTATTACCTCCCTCGAGAGGGCCCGAACCTGGGTAAACACCGTGTCCCCCGCCTCCTGTTACCATTAGCCTTAGATGCACAGATCGGGACCCCCTACCTGAGATCCGCCGGTTTTGACACCGACAACCAACTCCTGGGTACCCGCTACCCCAGTTCGCCCAAGTCGAGGGCTCCGGAGAAAGGGGTGGCGAGCGGCGCCGCCTATGCCGCGGTCACGGTCGGCGCGCACCGTTGCCCCTGGGGTCCATGCCACGGACTCCTCTCGCGAGTTCGTACTTATGGTGGCGATGCCTCGAAGCACCTGGATCTGCTTCCCTTCGTTCTTCTCCACCGAGATGCCACCGAGGGGGCCTCTTGAGCTTTGGCTGCAGCACGCTGATTGTGTCACCCCGGCGACCGGAGCGGATGTTGAAGTCATTTCCTCGGGCAAGATCTTCATGTCCCGAGGCTGGAGCGAGGTCGCCTCGGTCTGCCAAACGGGGGGCGCACTCACGATCCATTTTGAATACGACGGTGCCTCCATGTTGTTCTTCAAGGTCTTCAACACAGATGGTCGCCGCCTGGAGTGCTGCCCCGGAGGGGGCAGTCGGGATGTCTACGCGGCAGGGGTTGGGCCTGCTGTCTGCTCCTCCAGCGGCTCCTCCGACAGCAGCAGCAATGCTTGGGAGTCTAGCGACTCTCTCAGCTCTACGAGATTCCGGAGACCAGCGACGATAGCTACGCACCCCAGGCTCTCACCGTGCCTGGATCAAGGCGGCGGCATCGGGCCATCACCGCCGCTGATCTGGATGGGGTTGGCGCCGGTGTCTCATGGCCCACTGTTGATGATGGCATCAGCCACGAAAGCGCGTGTAGTTAGGACTCCTCAAAGTTTTCGCCTTTTGTTTCCTATGAGGAATCGAGAAACACCCCGTGGGGACGCATAAGGGTCTGCGATGTCTTTTGTTCATGTTATCGTTGATATGAAATCGTGCGAGTGCTTGTCCTGTCCCGGCTTGGTTCCCCCTTCCTAACCTCGTGACGACTCGGTGCTCTATGTTGAAAGGTCCCGATCCCCAGGCAGGCTGCAGCCGTCGCTGGTATGCCAAGTCGCGATGCCGTCATCAAGGCCAGGAGGTGAGCGGCCCGAGGTCCAGTAAGAGCCCCTGAGGCGCGATGCTCAGGAGGTCCCCTTTAGCGCGCAAGCAGCCGTCAAGAGGTAATAAAGGAAGGCAACGTTGCCGCCACAGGGCTGCATCAAGTGTGAAGTTCATGTTGTAATGATTAGTTGTTCCAAGCGCGAGACTTATCTTGGTAACCTGGAGCCGTTTCATTACACTAGACTTGAGCGTCGGCAATTGTGACACAACTAGGTTAGGCCCGTGCGAGCCTCCCCCTTCTTCCCTGCACTCTCCCTCATGCTCTACATCCTCAGGTCCCGGCCCTCAAGCAAGCTCAGCCACCGCTGGTATGCCAGGTCGCGATGCCGTGGTCAAGGCCAGGGGGTGAGGGCTGGAGAGCCAGTAAGAGCTCCTGAGTCGTGATGCCCAGGAGCCCCCCTTTTAACGTGCAAGCGGATCATATGGGAAAGAGAGGGAGCTCGTGGTGCCGCCTGACGTATGCCTCATGAGGTTCCTGCACATTAGCACGAGAAAGGCACAGGTTGCCATTATGATTGCCGGCCAGCCACTGGTTGCTCAAAGAGAAGGGTAAGGGCACTGAGGGCCTGGTGAGGTGGCACGCGCGGGGCATGCCACGGGCCAGAGCTCGACCACTCAGATTTGTCGGTGTTGCAGGGACGGACCCGTGCGCAAGCACCGTGCCAGTGCGAGCGGCTTCCGAGGTTGGCGGCAATCGAGCAGGCGATAATCATAGGTGGATTAGGCATGAAAGGCAAATCAGCTTAGGTAAATGCAGGATGGATACATGCCACTGGGTCAGGCCCAAGCGGCTTGGGGATGGTGCAGCCCGACGGCGCTCCCAGCTGAAATGAACTTGGGGGATGTCACCCGATTCCGTTGTAGAAGGGTTGTTGAGGCAGCTGAAGGTGCGTGATGAAGGGGCCGACCCTCACGAGTCACCGGGGCCCTGAGCCTCGGGAGGCTCTGGGGGGTCAGGTGGTTCATTGAGGACCATCTCCATCTCTGCTAGGACCGCGTGGTGCCTGGCCTCCTGAGCCGCCAGGATGCTCCGCAGGTGACGCTGGTAGGTGGTAGCCATGTTCGGCAAGCCGAAAGGCATGCAAACGTAGCTATGTGGGTGGGCCCTCGCAGCGTCCCACGCGCGAAGGCCAGAAGCGCTCCTAAGATGCGGCTCGGTTGAGCCCTGGGACGTCGATGTAGACACACAGCCCAGCATCCTCGCCTGGATGGGAAGCCGCGCCGGGCGAGCGGCGGTCGCCATGTATGGCCCTTGCTTCCTGAAGCTCCTGAGTGGTCCTGGCAATGAACTCCTGAACGTTGGGCCTTCCGTGCCATGTGTCTTCCTGAGGGAACCGTGCCACGAAGCACGGCTCCAAGTGGTGCTCGAGCGCCTCCCTCGTGATGTCAGCGAGGTATGAGATCCTCCAGAAGAGAGCCCCCGAGCCCCGCCCAAGGAGGGCACCGGGCGCGCCTTCCTTTGAGAAGGAAGGAGGCGCCCCAAGCACGGGCGCTGATCCTGACACGGTACCTCCCGAGACTCTGACCTCCTGAGGCCTTGAGCAGAGCGGCTGCTTCTTCTTCTTGGGGATGGCCTCATGAGGGTTCTCGCCCTTGCTGTCCGGGTCCTCAATTGCTACGGCTTGGAAGGCACTCTGAAGGGAGCACATCACATCTCTCTCTTTGCAAGGGAGCGTGATGATTCCGCCACTTCCTGGCATCTTGAGGATGTTGTAGCCGTAGTGGGTCACTGCCATGAATTTGGCCATGGCTGGATACCCAAGGATGGCATTGTATGGCAGGTGGATGTAGGCGACGTCGTAGACGATGAGCTCGGTGCAGTAGTTGCCGCACTATCTGAAGGTGACAGGGAGGCGGACCTGCCCTCTCGGGGTGGGGGAACCATCAGTAACTCCTGAGAAGGGCTTGGTTGGCTAGAGTTGATCATATGTCACTTGAAGGTTGTCGAACGTCTTAACGGACAGGACGTTAAGCCCTGCGCCACCGTCGATGAGGGTCTTCGTGACTTGCACGTTGCTGATGACTGGTGAACAGAGCATCAGGAGAACGCCGGTAGTAACCGCGCACTTGAGTTAGTCTACCGAGCTGAAAGTGATACCGCACTTGGACCACCTGAGTGGACGCGTGGCCTCGATCTTGGGGACAGCTGCATTCACCTCACGAGCAAATTGCTTGAAGATACACTAAGAGGCTGGGGCCTGAACTCAACCCAAGATGCAAGCGATAGCACGCGGCTCCTAGAAGCCCCCATCCCCCTCGTCCTAATGATGGTCGTAATTCCTTCTAGGCAGCGGCGGCAGTGGAGGAAGGCCTGTGTTACCCTGGGGATGGTCCTCGCGAGGCTGATCCCTCTAGGCACCCTCGCAAGGCTGGTCCCACTAGGCGCCCTCGCGAGGCTGGTCCTGCCTGCGATCCTCACGAGGTCAGTCATGCCACTCCTGGCGAGGGCCACGGTTGTCCCATCATCCTCTGCCACGTCCTCCTCCTTGGCCGTAGCCCCGGTCATTGCACTCGGGGCATCGATCGAAGCGTCCTTCTCGAACGGCCCTAATCTCCTGGCAATCATTGGTGTTGTGGGTGTGGAGGTTGTGGTAGGCGCAGAACGGTCGGCTGCCCTTGGACGACTCCACCAGGTCCCTGCCGTGCTTCCTGTCTGGTTCCGCAGTGAGCACGGCCACTTCCTTGCGCTTCACATCCTTGGCCTTGGTCTTCTTTTCTTCTGGGTCGACAGCTGGGAGCTCGAGGAGGGAGAGGCGTCCCTCCTAAGCCCTTGCACACTTGGTCGCCAGGTTGAACAGCTCCAGGGATGTGCACAACTCCTTGTGGATGGCAAGCTCTTCCTTTATCTTGATGTCACGGACGCCATCAGAGAACGTTGAGATGATGGCCTCGTCCGTGACCTTGGGGATCTTGACGCGGACGATGTTGAAGTGCTGGATGTATTTCTGCAGGGTCTCCCCAGGCGGCTGCCTGATATAGCATAGGTCACCCGTGGCCGAGGGGCGGTCGCGAGTGCCCTGGAAGTTGGCGATGAAGCAACTGCGCATCTCGTCCCAGGAGGAGATCTAGCCAGGAGGTAGGTTCAGGAGCCAGGAGCGGGCACCGTCCTTGAGGGCCATGGGAAACCCTTTCCCCATGACTTTGTCGTCGCCTTGGGCCGCCTCGATGCTCAGCTCGTAGAGCTGTAAGAACTCCGCGGGGTTGGGGGTGCTATCATCGCAAGGAGGCAGGTCCGGCTTGAACTTGCCCAACCAGGCGACGCTACGCAGCTCGGGGGTGAAGGCGCGACAGCCTGCTCTGGTCACCGGGGCCCCTTGCTAACACGGAGCTTGCTCTTGATGGTGCTTGCGCACTGCCGCCATTGGTAGTGCGTGATCTTGCCGTGCCAGTGCAGGGAGCACGGGGGCGCCTTCTCGAGGCCGAGGGATTTCTTGACAGCTTCCTTCTTCTCGCGCGGGCGCCGGATGCGGTGGGTCACGCCCCGGGGCCGCGCGCCTTGGCGCCAGGGCGCCATCTTGGGGCAGAGGTGGTGGAGGCGCTCCATGAGCCACATCGCCCATTCCTGGCGGAGGGCGAGGCAGCGAGAGGGATGGCGCAGGAGAGCCCCCAGCGGCGCTGACAAGCTTGGTGATGCGAGCGAGCCATTCTTCATAGAGGTTGTCGATGGGGTGGTAACGCATGAGCTCGCGTGCCATGAGCAGCGCGGCCTGCACGTCTGTGGGGGTGCGACGAGCGTGGGACAATGAACCAGCTGGGGTCAGCGACGGAGTCGCGATGCGGCCGTCCCGCCGCACCGCTGGGTGCAACGAGGATGCTAACTGTTCATTCCCCTCTGGGCCGGTGGAGGCAGGCGACGGAGAACGACAGGGAGGTCCGCCGACGGGCGCCGTCTGGGCGACGCGGGCGGCGGGAGCGGCCCGACGGTTAGCGCGAGCTCGGCGGGCATCAGACATGGATGCGATGAAGTGATGGGACGCGAATCAACGGAAGGAAGACTTCGGCACGCCCCTACCTGGCGCGCCCAATGTTGGATTTAGGGTTCCGGCAAAACCCTTGAGGTTCGAACACTGGGGTGCGCACGAAGATTTTCCCCTACTGAGTCTCGCTCTCAGCATCGCCACGATCTCTAAGCTTAGCTTGATGAACTCACAACACAAGAGACACAATATTTATACTGGTTCGGTCCACCGCTATGGTGTAATACCCTACTCCAATGTGGTGGTGGTGGATTGCCTCTTGAGCTAATGATGAACAGTACAAGGGGAAGAACAGCCTCCTGAGGTGAGGTGTTCTTGTGCTTGGTGGGTGGTTCTTCTCAAGGTCGGATCCCCTTCCTATGGTGGTGGCTAGTTCTATTTATAGAGGCCCTGGTCCTCTCCCCAAATATTGAGCGGGAAGGGATCCAACAACGGCCAATTCGAAAGGGGACAAGTAGTACAAGTTATCCTGACTAAAGGTGGTCTTCGCCTGCCAAAGGCTCTGGTGGTGACGCCGTCTTGGGCTCCACAGTGACCTTCGTCCTGCTGTCCTACTGGTCTTGGTCTTGTTGCACTGATATGGAAACCTTTTCCTAATGCCTTGGCTTGCCCCGTTAGCACTAAAGTGGAAACTAGGACACTCTGCGCGCTGGCACCCGCCTGGCCTTGGTCGTCATGGCTTGCGTCACGGGTACCTCTCGAGGTACATATGATTTTTGGGACTAACCTATTAACCTAGAGCCCAGTGCCAGTTTCTGTTTTTTCCTTGTTTTTGAGTTTTATAGAAAAGGAATACCAAATGGAGTCAAATTGATGTGCCAATTTTTGATGATTTTATATGGACCAAAAGAATACCCCAAAGTAAAACAGTTGGGCCAGAAGAGTCCTGGGCTGCCCACGAGGGTGGGGGACTTGCCCACCCCCCTGGGCGCGCCCCTATCTCATGGACGGCTCGGAGAACCCCCTGACGTGAGACCTACGCCAAAAATTCCTATAAATACAGAAACCTCCAAAAAATAACCTAGATCGGGAGTTCCGCCGCTGCAAGCCTCCGTAGCCACGAAAAACCAATCGGGACCCTGTTCTGGCACCCTGCCGGAGGGGGGATCCCTCACCGGTGGCCATCTTCGTCATTTCGGCGCTCTCCATGACGAGGACGGAGTAGTTCACCCTCGGGGCTGAGGGTATGTACAATTAGCTATGTGTTTGATCTCTCCCTCTCGTGTTCTTGATTTGACACGATCTTGATGTACCGCGAGCTTTGCTATTATAGTTGGATCTTATGATGCTTCTCCCCCTCTACTCTCTTGTGATGGATTGAGTTTTCCCTTTGAAGTTATCTTATCAGATTAAGTCTTTAAGGATTTGAGAACACTTGATGTATGTCTTGCATGTGCTTATCTGTGGTGACAATGGGATATTCACGTGATCTACTTGATGTATGTTTTGGTGATCAACTTGCGGGTTTAGTGACATTGTGAACTTATGCATAGGGGTTGGCACATGTTTTCGTCTTAACTCTTCGGTCGAAACTTTGGGGCACTCTTTGAAGTACTTTGTGTTGGTTGAATAGATGAATCTGAAATTGTGTGATGCATATCGTATAATCATGCCCACGGATACTTGAGGTGACATTGGAGTATCTAGGTGACATAAGGGTTTTGGTTGATTTGTGTCTTAAGGTGTTATTCTAGTACGAACTCTATGATAGATCGAACGGAAAGAATAGCTTCGTGTTATTTTACTACGGACTCTTGAATAGATAGATCAGAAAGGATAACTTTGAGGTGGTTTCGTACCCTACAATAATCTCTTCGGTTGTTCTCCGCTATTAGTGACTTTGGAGTGACTCTTTGTTGCATGTTGAGGGATAGTTATATGATCTAGTTATGTTATTATTGTTGAGAGAACTTGCACTAGTGAAAGTATGAACCTTAGGCCTTGTTTCCTAGCATTGCAATACCGTTTATGCTCACTCTTATCATTAGTTATCTTGCCGTTTTTATAATTTCAGATTACAAAAACCTTTATCTACCATCCATATTTCACTTGTATCACCATCTCTTCGCCGAACTAGTGCACCTATACAATTTACCATTGTATTGGGTGTGTTGGGGACACAAGAGACTCTTTGTTATTTGGTTGCAGGGTTGTTTGAGAGAGACCATCTTCATCCCACGCCTCCCACGGATTGATAAACCTTAGGTCATCCACTTGAGGGAAATTTGCTACTGTCCTACAAACCTCTACACTTGGAGGCCCAACAACGTCTACAAGAAGAAGGTTGCGTAGTAGACATCAAGCTCTTTTCTGGCGCCGTTGCTGGGTAGGTGAGTGCTTGAAGGTATATGTTTATATCTTGCAATTGAATCTTTTAGTTTCTTGTTTTATCACTAGTTTAGTCTATAAAGAAAACTACAAAAAATGGAATTGAGGGTGCCTCATATGCTTCATCTTTTGAATATCTTTCATGAAAATAAGAATTCTGATAATTGTGCCAAACTGTTAGAAGAAGAATGCATTAGAATGTTTGGCACTAAATCTTTGAATGATGAGCATGATTGCAATGTTGTTAGTATGAACTCTTTGAATATCCATAGTACTAATGATGATTGCACTAGTCATGATGAAAATGTCTTATAAGCATGTTAACTTTTGTGGAGTGCATAGAGTTTGCAAGTACACACTGTCGGTGTCAAAACCGGCGGATCTCGGGTAGGGGGTCCCGAACTGTGCGTCTAGGCGGATGGTAACAGGAGACAAGGGACACGATGTTTTACCCAGGTTCGGGCCCTCTTGATGGAGGTAAAACCCTACGTCCTTCTTGATTGATATTGATATTGTGGATGTTTACAAGAGTGGATCTACCACGAGATCAAGGAGGCTAAACCCTAGAAGCTAGCCTATGGTATGATTGTAATGGTTGTTGTTGTGTCCTACGGACTAGAGCCATCCGGTTTATATAGACACCGGAGAGGGCTAGGGTTACACAGAGTTGGTTACAATGGTAGGAGATCTACGTATCCGTATCGCCAAGCTTGCCTTCCACGCCAAGGAAAGTCACATCCGGACACGGGACGAAGTCTTCAATCTTGTATCTTCATAGTCTTGGAGTCCGGTCAATGATGATAGTCCGGCCGATGATAGTTCGGCTGATGATGGTAGTCCGGCTATCCGAACACCCCCTAATCCAGGACTCCCTCAGTAGCCCCTGAACCAGGTTTCAATGACGATAAGTCCGGCGTGTATATTGCTTGGCATTGCAAGGCGGGTTCCTCCTCCGAATGATAGAAGATTGTGAACACCAGGATAGTGTCCGGCTCTGCAAAATAAATTCCACATTCCACCGTAGA
The DNA here is from genome assembly GCF_002162155.2 of Triticum dicoccoides. Classification (NCBI taxonomy): domain Eukaryota; kingdom Viridiplantae; phylum Streptophyta; class Magnoliopsida; order Poales; family Poaceae; genus Triticum; species Triticum dicoccoides. The sequence goes on along the minus strand of NC_041393.1, from coordinate 24,537,694 downwards.
GAGAATAATATATACACAAGTTCAATATGCTGACGTTTTTTGCGGCATGACGTCACGCCACTACCAAGCCATTACTTGAATCGTTTTTTACTCTACCACCTCAGCGCATTTAGCGAAGCGGTTTCCTTGGCACGTCTTGTCGAAGCAGAGATCGTGTTCCCCCTTAATCTGGGATTCTCATCAATACGGACGTGGGTAATCCAACCGCGCCCGTCGCCACGCCCCCTCTATCGAAGGCGAGTCCCAAACGGTCACGGATACGGCTCTCGGTATTCTCCCTCTTTATAACGGGACCAAGGCTCGTTTCTTTTCTTCAATCCTCCATCGAATCCTCTCCCTGCTCCAAGTTCCAGCACCTAGAGCTCCAGATTCGAGCGCTTCGGACCTTCAACAATGTCTGGTTCCGACCTCCAGGGCCGGTGGATGCCCTCCTCCGTCACGGAGGAGGACGTGCTAAAGCTGCGGGAGGCCAAGTACCTGGCTTATGAGATTTCGCACAGGTTGCCTACCGAAGGGCAGGCCATCCCCACCCCGAGCCCGGCGAGTATGTCGTTTTTGTATCCCACCTCCGTCGGGGTTTAGGCTTCCCGATGGATCCTTTTGTGAGACGGCTCATGTTTTACTATGGGTTGGAATTCCACGATTTGGCTCCGGAGTCCATCCTCCATATTTCCGCATTTATTGTCGTCTGCGAAGCCTTCCTTCGCGTCACCCCTCACTTCGGCCTGTGGCTGAAGACCTTCAATGTGGCATCGAAGATGATCGGGGGGCGTCAAGCGGAGTGTGGCGGGGCGGCCATAAGTAGGAGGGCCAATGCCCCGTGGCCCGCTGGCTCCTTCCAAGAGGAGCTCGGCCCGTGGCAGCAAGAGTGGTTCTATATTACCGTTCCGAGGGGCCGCAGACAAAAGCGGCCGCCCTTATTCCGCCCGGGACCTCCACGACGGTTGATGTCGTGGATCAACCAAGGGCTCAACTGGGGGCCGTCAAAGGACGTGCCCCTACTGCAGGGCCGGATTCGAGATCTCCAAACAAGGGAGGTTGATATGGTGGTGGTAATGCAGGTTATGCTGATTAGGCCTCTCCCGCCCTGCAAACGCCGCCCTCTCCGGCTGTGGGAGTTCAATCCGGAGGGGCCACGGATTCTTCAATACTTCATGGGTATGACACCCCTGGAGATTTACAAATTATTCTTCGGATCGCAAGAGGCGCGTCCGGAATTGACCGAGGATGCTGGCCTAAGCTGCAATCGCCTGGATACTCAAGTAAGTAGTTCCAAGTCCGGACATACTGTTTGTTTGCCTTTCGATGATTCGCCTTATGAACAACTTCCTTCTAAACAGGAGTGGATAGCGGAAGCAAAATTGATATGGTGTCCGGCCCCCCTCCCCGAGACCGCGCCGGATTCCGTGCTGGTCTGGATGCTTGAGGTTGCGCCTCCAGAGGAAGGCGAAGGGGAAAGCAGGAAAGCTACTGCCTCGCCTAAGGAGGCTCTTGAAAGAGGGGGGATCGAGAATCCCTCCCTCCAACGGGAGAAGAGGACTGTCTCCGAGGACCCGGGGGCAAAAGCCCCTAAACGGGGGAAGAAATCTTCGCCAGAGGGTCCTGCGTTCGAGGAGGCCCCGGCCGCACAATCTCCCTTAAAGAATCAGCCCTCCAACGAGCCGTAAGTAGAAAGAAAGGAGTTTTATAATAAGGGACATCCCTATTTGTGCTTCTGAGGATAACTAAAGTTTTTACCTTGTAGTTCGGATCTCCGTCCTTCGCAAATGAGCTTGTCTTCGGGGGACCTTCGCCCGGAGATGATGGAGAGAGAGACGCCTCCATCCGGGGCGCCGTCGGATAGGGCGGACGAGCCTGAAGTGTTGTCACGGAGGGAGCCCCCTGGTTTGGCAAGGCCGGATAGTTCGGCGCCAACTGGTGTACAGCTGAAGGATCTGCTTGAGAAGGCGTCTATCTCAGAAGATCACCACGCATTGATGAGCATGGTGATTGAAAGGATTTCGTCCGCCGAAGGCGGGTTGCATAATGCCGTCAGGAGTTTGCTGGAGGGGTTTGAGGTACATAAAAATGACACACCTTTTAACAGTTTTGCATATAGAATGCGCCCAGTATAGATAGTAGCCCCTGAGACTCGGTAGGTTGTCGAAATCGACAGCGTGCCGAGGATCAAAATCGCAGGTTTAAATTTCCGCCGTGCCGATGCAGGTGGCGGGTCGTCCGGGGGCCAGCCAGACTGATGGAGTTGCTGAACTAAAGCGGCAACTCGCTGTTGCTGATGCGGACATCACGCTGGTCAACAGGTGACTTGATGAGTCGCAAGGTAAGTGTTTATGTGCGGTCACTTGGTAAGGGAGCCGAAGCCAGCTCCTTACAACATGTGTGTGAAATGGAGATAGTGCCGCTGCTGTGGAGAGCCTTCGGACCGAACTTGCTCAAGCCAAGGAGCAGGCTAGAAGGAGTAATGCGGCGGCCTCGAGGGCGGCCGAGGAGTTAGCGGCCGAAAGGGTCGCACACTGCCAGAGCAGGGAAGAGATGGCCGAAATGGCCGTGAAGTTAAAAGATGCTACCGACCGCAATGAGGCTCTTGGGAAGGAGCACCTAGCGGGGCAAGAAGACCTGGGGAAGGCCACCGCCGAAGCCAAGGATGCCCACTCTGCAATGCGGGCTATAAAGGAAGAGTTGCGCCAGGCCGGAGATATTGTAGCTGGCAAGCCTTTTCTGCTGCGCCGAAGGTTTACGGATCCACAGTATGCTCAGCTGGGCCAACTGTGAGGTCCAGAGGACCCTTATATGGATTTAGCAGCGAGTGCGGCGGATGCGGTTGTGCATTTTCGAAGCCAGAAGGATCACAAGACGGAAGAGCTGTTTTGGTCTCAATTCCATAGTCCGGAGTGTTCACTTCCGCTGACCGACCGTTTGGCCGAGTGGCCTGAGCTAAATAGGTTGTCCGGTCTTGCTATGACGGATATAGTGACCCATGTTTGGCCGGATAGGCCCGAGCCGAAGAGTTACTTTGGCTTATTGCAGCAATTTCTTGGGGCGGTGCCGCATATCAACGCGATGAAGCGGTCGGCCTGCATAGAGGGTGCGCGGATGGCACTCGCCCGTGTGAAGACACATTGGACAGAGATGGATGCCACCACTGTTGCGACCCCGGGTTTGGACGATAACCGGTTACCCACCGAGCACTATTTTGGTGAAGTGCTGCGTGGTGCTCGTGTAATAGAGTCGCAGTGCTCAAAAAATGTTACGTTCGAATGAACGTTTTTATGATGTAAAACAATATTTATGATGTAAGCGCCTTTTATACTTGTGCGTTCAAGTAATAGAATGTCTCCTATGCGGCCGTTCATGTATACGTGTGTATAACCTGAAAGATGGCAGTCGTCGGCTTCAGCCCCCACGCACAAGGTGTGGGGGTGTTTGCAAAAAATAGCGCGTTTTCACACTTAATTCGATGTCTCGGTCCTGTAAAGGAGGTGGTAGCATAGAAACGAGGCAACCGGACTATAATGCTTTATCACTTTCACTTAGCCATGGAGTTCGAGGGTGGGGCTACGACATAGCCCCTGGGGGCACCGCGCTCTCCGAATTTGGGGCGCGTATGTGCCTGACCGGGAAACGGCCCTTCGTCAAAGCGGAGGAATTCTAAACATTCCCATGGTCGATCGAGTGGTTGACCATTCTCTCGCTGTATCATGACAGTCATTTTTCGGCTTTCTCTACTGAGGTGCTTGCCCAGCCGAACTGGGGCACAATCACAGTAGTTCTCCTGGTGCCGCGTTAGCCGGTGATACGGAACGTAAGGCAGCAAAACACAGGAGCCGGGCAAACCCAACATTTGACCAAAGACATGATTCGGAGCTGATGCATATAAGGCCTAGCTCGAGACGCCGAACACTCCCGAAGGTGTTCGGTCTTTACAATAGCGGGCAAAACAATGCCCTAAGCTCCTTGTGTCCAGGTACGGGCAAGTTCTTCTGGCGCGGCCGATGCCAAAACGCCAGTCTCCACTCTGGTTATAATGAGAAACCAGGGGATTATAGCAACAAGAGACAGTAAGAAAGGTTTACGTAGGGTCTTAGTCTGAAAAGAGTCCTTGCAACGGGTCCCTACTGCACGTCTGCGCCTGTGTCTCCGTTGTGCCATATCCTGGACGGGTGTGCACATTGTTCATCTGTAAAAAGAGAGGAACTTAGTTTGAAAAGAAATCGTGGGAGAAAGTGCATAAAAAATTGAAATATAGATTAATAAAGTTGAGCCAATGCTAGCTCATTATGGCTTATATGTACAAACCCTTGTGAAGGGGTGTGCGGCTAGGTAGCCCCTAGCTTATTTATTCCGGACTCGTCTAGCCATGTCCAGGGTCTCAGGCGACCTTTTAATGAAATGATGCCACGTGGACCGGGCATTTTAAGCGTAAGAGACGCGTAATGTGGTATTGCATTGAAGCGGACGAAAGCTTCCCGTCCCAGTGATGCTTGATAGCTACTTTTAAATGGGGCGACATGAAAGGTTAGCTTTTCTCGTCGGAAGTTGTCAGGTGACCCGAACACAACTTCTAGTAATAATGAACCTGTGCACCTGGCATAAGGGCCTGGCGCCACTCCTTTGAAGGAAGTGCGGCTATGCCGAATTGTAGTAGGGTCTGTCCCAACTTGCGGATTGTGTCCGGATATAGCAGGTTTGAGTCACTGCCGCCGTCCATCAAAACCTGTGTGAATTGCAGTCTGTCTGTTATGGGATCCAATATCAGGGCAGTCTATCCTGCGTTCCGGATACTTCTGGACTAGTCCAGATGGTCGAAAGTGATTGGTTTTGACATCCAATCTCGGTGTTCCGCTGGGGTGGACCGTGTGACACTTGTCTTAGCGAGTGCCGTGTTGGTTTTCCGTACTATCACATGAAGCGAGTTTACTGTTTTGACTTCTTGTGGGAAAGTCTTTTGACTTCCGGTGCTCTGCTGGTGGGGTTCGTCATCGTCCTCGCTTGGCGCATCGAGCCCCTTGTGTCTGGCGTTGAGTCTGCCGGACTGTTTAAAAACCCAACAATTTCAGTTGGTATGGTTTGCAGGCCTTCTGACGTACTGTGGATTTGACATATCCGATCTAAAATTTTGTTTAAATTTGATAGCTCGTCGCTGTTGTCCTTAAGAGGCAGTATTTTATTGTTTGGCCGCGAACTTTTGAATCCGGCATTGACCGCCGTGCCCTTTGGGCTTTTTTCTTTATTCCAGCGCTGATCTTTCCTACGCCGTGATTTTCCGTTTCCATCTCTGATATCGGATGTACTCGGGTCGCTGGTGCTGCATCTTGCTAGCCAGCTGTCTTCTCCTGCGCAAAAGCGCGTCATGAGGCTTGTTAGCGCGGCCATTGTTCTTGGCTCCTCTTGGCCGAGGTGTCTGGCAAGCCATTCGTCTCAGACGTTGTGTTTAAAAGCTGCTAAGGCTTCCGCATCCGGACAGTCGACTATTTGGTTATTTTGGTAAGGAACCTGTTCCAGAATTTGCGCGCTGACTCTCCGGGCTGTTGGGTTATATGACTCAGATCGTCTGCATCCGGAGGGCGGACATAAGTCCCCTGAAAATTTGCTCTAAACGCGTCCTCAAGCTCTTCCCAACTTCCAACAGTGTTTTCTGGGAGGCTTTTGAGCCAATGCCGAGCTGGCCCTTTGAGCTTGAGGGGTAGGTATTTTATGGCGTGGAGATCATCTCCTCTAGCCATGTGTATGTGTAGTATGTAATCTTCTATCCAAACTCCGGGGTCTGTTGTGCCGTCGTATGCCTCTATGTTTATGGGTTTGAACCCTGCTGGAAATTCATGATCCAGCACCTCATCGGTAAAACATAGCGGGTGTGCGGCGCCCCTGTATTTGGGTGTGCCGCTATCTTCGAACATTTGTAGTGTTGTGTTACTTCCTGGGGCCCTCATTTTTGGCCCGTAGATGGACCTAGTTGGGCCGTCCGTTTTCCCAGGATCATAAGTCGGCTTGTGTGCGTCGCCGCTTGTCGCTTTTGGCCTGTCATCTGGCCGTCTATCCGGCCAGGCGGCCTCTTTATTTTTTGATTGTGAGGGCTCTATGGCTTCCTCGTCAAATTCTGGCAGCAACTTGCGCTTCGGGTAGCTCTTTGTTTGATGGCCATTGCCATATTTGTCTGCGGTCTTGAGTACTTTGCTCCACTTCATTCTGAGTATGTCTTCCGCTATTTTGAGCTTCCGTTTTTCCTTCTTCAAACTTCTTGCAGTGGTGACGAGTCTTTTGTGAAGGTTCTTATGCTCCGGTGTTGTGTCCGGACTGTTGATTGCTCCGTGAAGGGGTTGATTATACGGTTCATCCTGTTCGGATGGTTGCTTGGTTGTATGTTCGTCGTCCGCTGGTTTGCCCTGCTCTATCGCTGGGTCATTAGGAATGCTGCTTTGATCGAGGCGGGACTTAGGGCGGCGTCTACGTCGCCGTTTTGGTTGTTTATCGGTGGGATTATCCTCTGCCGCGTCCCGTTGTTCCTCGTTATTGCTTCCCTTTGGGGTGTCCACCATATGTATGTCATGTGACGAGGTGGCCTTCCAGTGCCCTGTAGGCGCTGGTTCTTGATTGTCTCCGGCATCGTCGTCCATACCGTTGATGTCTTCGGAGTCGTAGTTTAGCACGTCGGTTAGATCATCGATGGTGGCTACGAAGTGGGCGGTGGGTGGGCTTTGAATTTCTTCATTGTCCGCGTCCCGACCATCCTGGCCGTAGTTCGGCCAGGGCTCTCCGGATAGTGAGAGATGCTTCAGCGAATTTAAGATATCGCCGAAGGGTGAGTGCTGAAAGGTGTCCGCAGCGGTGAATTCCATGATCGGCGCCCAATCGGATTCGACTGGCAGGGGCGCAGGATGTTCGGAGTCCGGCAGGGGGTCCGGCACCTCGGAGTCATGGGCTTTATGCGGGAGAAGGTAAGTGTTCGGCTCCATCGCCGTGGAAGTTGTAGCTCCCGAGGCGGTGTCCAGCCATCCGTCCTCGATCTGTGCGATCGGCTCCGGACTATGGGTCGGAGCGGATTCGTGTGCGGCCTCCAAGGTGCTGTCCGGCGGCGGAGTTAGGTCGTGCCCGTCGTGGCAGCACGGCACGCTTGGCTGTGGCTCAGATCCATCGAAGATCAAGTCCCCGCGGATATCGGCCGTGAAGTTTAGGCTTCCAAACCTAACCTGACGGCCAGGGGCGTAGCTTTCGATCTGGTCCAGATGGCCAAGTGAGTTGGCCCGCAGTGCGAAGCCGCCGAATACGAAGATCTGTCCGGGGAGAAAAGTCTCACCCAGGACTGCGTCGTTGTCAATTGGGGAGGCCATCAAGCCTATCGGTGACGACACAGAGGAACTCTCAATGAAAGCACCAATGTCGGTGTCAAAACCGGTGGATCTCGGGTAGGGGGTCCCAAACTGTGCGTCTAGGCGGCTGGTAACAGGAGACAAGGGACACGATGTTTTACCCAGGTTCGGGCCCTCTTGATGGAGGTAAAACCCTACGTCCTGCTTGATTGATATTGATATTGTGGATGTTTACAAGAGTGGATCTACCACGAGATCAAGGAGGCTAAACCCTAGAAGCTAGCCTATGGTATGATTGTAATGGTTGTTGTTGTGTCCTACGGACTAGAGCCATCCGGTTTATATAGACACCGGAGAGGGCTAGGGTTACACAGAGTCGGTTACAATGGTAGGAGATCTACGTATCCGTATCGCCAAGCTTGCCTTCCACGCCAAGGAAAGTCCCATCCGGACACGGGACAAAGTCTTCAATCTTGTATCTTCATAGTCTTGGAGTCCGGTCGATGATGATAGTCCGGCCGATGATAGTTCGGCTGATGATGGTAGTCCGGCTATCCGGACACCCCCTAATCCAGGACTCCCTCACACACCAAATAGGGAAGATAGATTTTGCAAGAGGCATAAGTATTTAGAAACTAAATGGTTGCAAGAGAGGCTAGAAGTTTGTGCTGAAAATTTAAAATTTCTTTGCCATACTTGTGAACTTTGCAATGAATGTGATCATTTAAATATCCAATGCAAATTGTTTCATGATTGTATCATGTTCAAAAATTGTGATGAGTTGATTTCCCTTGCACATCATAATGAACTTAGTTTGCTTTTGGGTTATGAAGAAATGAAATGTATAACTAAGGATATGCCAGAATTTGTCCTTCATAAAGTTCTTGATTTTGATCTAGAAGAAATTTTTATGTATTGTGCGGTAAATTGCATAGAAAATCATTATATTGCTAATTACATAAAGAAAAGAAAACAAATAGAAGATGAAGAGAATACTGATGAAAGGGAAGAGACTTCCCAATATCCTCCTATTATTTCTTATGATGAATCAGGTAACGAGGAGGAGCTTTCTATTCAACCAATCTCATTAATAAGGAGCTCAAAAAAGAGGGTTAAACCCACACATGATGTGAAGAATAAAAAGAAAAGATGGAGAAGCAAAGGTAGAAAGGTATCCCTCCAAAATGATGTTGCTCCTATTACTAATTGTGATGATGATAATTGCTATACTATTGGTGCTATCCATACTATTAATGATGAGAGTGATTATGCTTATGATATGAAAAGGCCCAAGCTTGGAGATGCTATGTTTGATGAGCATGAAATTTTTGAGAATATATTTTCTGTGCTTGGGGATGCTATGTTTTATGAAGACGATATTTTTAGCCTCCCAAGTTTTGATGAGCAAATTTATTAGTGATAGAATGACTCCTATTTATGATGATTATTGTGATGACACTTGTCATGATTAGGATTACCCTTTTTCTGAACATTACTCTTTAATGTGGAAACAATTTATAGTATTCGAGTCTCTTATGATACTCCCACTATTCCAAATGAGAAGAAATTTGCTTATGTGGAGAGTAGTAAATTTTCTATGCTTGTACATCATGAAAAGAATGCCTTATGTGATGGTTATATTGTTGAATTCATTCATCATGCTACTGAAAATTATTATGAGGGAGGAATATATGCTTGTAGGAATTGCAATAATATCAAGTTTCCTTTCTATGTGTTGAAAATCTTGAAGATTTTCTTGTTTTGCCTTCCTATGCTAGTTGATTATTGTTCCCATAAGTTGTTTGCTCACAAAATACCTATGCATAGGAAGTGGGTTAGACTTAAATGTGTTAGTCATATTCTTCATGATGCTCTCTTTATGTTTCAATTCTTATCTTTTATGTGAGCATCATTTAAATCATCATGCCTAGCTAGGGGCGTTAAACGATAGGGCTTGTTGGGAGGCAACCCAATTTTATTTTTGTTCTTTGCTTTTTGCTCCTCTTTAGTAATAAATAATTCATATATCCTCTGTTTAGATGTGATTTTATGTTTTAATTAGTGTTTGTGCCAAGTAGAACCTTTGGGAAGACTTGGGTGAAGTCTATGCGATCTTGCTGTAAAAAATAGAAACTTTTGTGCTCACGATATTAGCTGCCATTTTTTTTACTGGAGAGTGATTTTAGGTTGATTATTTTTGCAGATGGTTAATATCCAAATTCCTCAGGTCCACCAATTTATTTCAGAATTTTTGGAGTTACATAAGTATTCGAATGATACAGATTACTAAAGACTATTCTATTTTGGATAGATTCTGTTTTCTATGTGTTGTTTGCTTATTTTGATGAATCTATGAGTAGCATCGGAGGGTATGAACCATAGATAAGTTGGAATACAGTAGATGTTACACCAATATAAATTTAGAATGAGTTCACAACAGTACCTAAGTGGTGATTTATTTTCTTGTACTAACGGAGCTTACGAGTTTTCTATTGAGTTTTGTGTTGTGAAGTTTTCAAGTTTTGGGTAAAGATTCGATGAACTGTGGAATAATGAGTGGCAAGAGCGTAAGCTTGGGGATGCCCAAGGCACCCCAAGGTAATATTCAAGGACAACCAAGATCCTAAGCTTGGGGATGCCACGGAAGGCATCCCCTCTTTCGTCTTCATTCATCGGTAACTTTACTTGGAGTTATATTTTTATTCACCGCATGATGTGTGTTTTGCTTGGAGCGTCATTTTGTTTTATTTTGTTTTGCTTGCTGTTTGAATAATATCCCAAGATCTTAAATTCTTAAATGTTAGAGAGTCTTCCCATAGTTGCATAATTATTCAACTACTCCTTGATCTTCACTTATATCTTTTGGAGTAGTTTGTCATTTGCTCTAGTGCTTCACTTATATCCTATTAGAGCACAGCGGTGGTTTTATTTTGAAGAAATAGATGAACTCTCATGCTTCACTTATATTATTTTGAGAGTCTTAAACAGCATGGTAATTTGCTTTGGTTATGAATTTAGTCCTAATATGATAGGCATCCAAGAGTGATCTAATAAAAACTTTCATATAAAGTGCATTGAATACCACTAGTAGAAAAAGGGCCTATTGTCCCAGTTGGTGAGGGCCTTTAGTCCCGGTTCATGAACCGGGACTAAAGGGTCGGTACTAATGCCCTGACCCCTTTAGTCCCGGTTCAATCCAGAACCGGGACAGAAGGGCCTCCACGTGGCCTGTCCCCTGAGCCCAGGCAGGAGGGCCTTTGGTCCCGGTTGGTGGCACCAACCGGGACCAATAGGCATCCACGCGTCAGCGTTTATGTGG
>NC_041393.1:24526342-24527014 GCF_002162155.2 Triticum dicoccoides | reverse complement strand
CGGTACTAATGCCCTGACCCCTTTAGTCCCGGTTCAATCCAGAACCGGGACAGAAGGGCCTCCACGTGGCCTGTCCCCTGAGCCCAGGCAGGAGGGCCTTTGGTCCCGGTTGGTGGCACCAACCGGGACCAATAGGCATCCACGCGTCAGCGTTTATGTTGCTGTGGTTTTTTTTTTGAAAGGGGGGGGTTTGGGGGGTTTTGGGGGGTTAATTTAGGTGTTTCATATATTGTGCTATAGCTAGCTAATTAATAGAGAGAAGTGTCCTCTCTTTTGTCCGTGCTTGGTCCACGCTACGTACCATACATACATACGTATAGAGAGGACTAGCTAGACACGCTAGCTAGCTAGTAAGCAAACAGAAGATCGTCATGAACATATATGCATACAGAGAGAAGTGATATCGACCACCTCTCCTTCTTCGAGAGATTGGTCGAACAAACAAGTTCTCGTATATCTATCCGACACTACCGGCTACATATATACAATAATTATCTTTTACAAATATATAATCTCCTAAAATATGGATGCGTGGTCCACATAGTATTCTCCGTCTTCAGCGATCACGTGGTCAAGAAAGAATGCCGCCAATTCCTCTTGAATTGCTCGCATGCGATTTGGTGCTAGGAGTTCATCCCGCATCCGAAACATCTAATTTTAAGAAGGGGGTCA
>NC_041393.1:24524723-24526207 GCF_002162155.2 Triticum dicoccoides | reverse complement strand
TGAATGAAACTCAACACAAATGATGGTAATAAAATAAAATTGTGAATATTGTTATTTACGCACTTCATATTATTTGTCGGAGTAGCCCCGCTCACAGGTCGTGTGGCGGATGGACTCGCAAATGTAGTATCCACAGAAATCATTCCCTTGTTCCTGCGACAACCACTTTACAAGAAATAGAGGTCAATCAAACTGATAATTAGCAAGCATGCTAAATGGTATTGATGAAACTAGCGCTTGAATCACTAGGAGATGCCTGTAATATGCTACTATATAGTACTTACTTTCGGGTGCCTAAATTGCAGCTTCTTCGGTAATCCCGGAGCTTTTTTGGTGAATTTTCTCCAAGCCCTGCCATACAAAGAAAACAATTACTTGATATCAGAAATGAACAAATTAAGTTGCTGATATGGTGGATAATGATCGATTTAACTTACTTCTCGAGCATTTCAGTCATGTCCGCATACTCCTTGGGATCTTTTCGCTTGGAGTCTAAGAAAGTTACTACTCCCTTCTCAAGCTTAATCTCTAGGAGAATATAGTGGTATCTGCGCACACATGCATAACTCATCAATATTACATTACTATAACCTGGACTAATAAGGAAACCGAATATGCCACAAGACAGTAACACTCACTTGAAGTTGTAAGGAAAGAGTATTATATCTTTGTGTTCATTTATTTCCAACGATCGTAGCAAGTTGGCCTCGGTTTCTTGGGCACGATATTGAACCTCAGTTGCATCTATGAGATACGTGTTAATGAACCCAATATCTCCCACTTGTCTTTTCTTCAATTCGGCGATCTTCAATCTACATAATATAGTGAGGATAATTATAAATACATGCAAATGAAAGGGCTGAGTTATATAGAGAGACTTAATGACGGAAGTAGTACTACTTACAGACAGTAGGAGGTGACCGTTGCTTTATCGATGGCCAATTGATTGAAAAACTGATAGAACTCCTCAAATGGAATAGGCAACAGTTCAATTCCAAGGAGGTCATGCTCCTTTTTAACTCTCATATACAAAGTATTCCTCCCCTCAGACTATGAACATAAAACATATATACACACAGAGAACATATATACATTTTTATAAAAATGCAAAAAACAAAAAAAATTCTTTGCATATGACCATACATACATTTTTCTTTGCATATGCTTTGCATATAAACATACATACATATAAACATAACATACATACATATAAACATAACATATATATACACAGAGAACATATATACATTTTTATAAAAATGCAAAAAACAAAAAAATCTAAAAAAAAGACATATAAACAGATATACACATATACATATATACTCATACATATACACACATAATCAGAAAAAAAAACTATATTTGCAAAAAAAAGGGGGAAGAGGGGGGCGGTGCCGGCCCTGACCAAAGCAGCGCGGAGCGAGGCGGAGGCGACGGCGAGGCAGAGGCGACGGCGAGGCAGAGGCGGGGCGGCGACGGCGTCG
>NC_041393.1:24483971-24523424 GCF_002162155.2 Triticum dicoccoides | reverse complement strand
CTTTTTTTGTTTTCTTTGTTGCTTTATTCATTTTATTTTGTTTCTACTTACAATAAAATACTTATTGTTGCTATTTTTAGTTTTTTCCAGTTTTTTTGTTTTGTTTTCTGCATTAATTATTTTCTTTTGGTTTTTTGCTTTATTTTTTAATTCTTTGAAATTTGTGTGAATAGTTAAATTGAATTCTTTGAAATTTGTGTGAATTTGAAGTTTGTGATTAACTTTACTAGTGCCATTATTTTTTCAGTTCTACTTAGAAATAAATACTTACAGTTTTTTGGTGATTTCTTTTTTCTTTTAGGTCACAAAAAATAAAAACTTCTCTGTTAGTGAACATAGATGCACTTATAGAGAAAATTAAACATAAATTCATAATCAATTTCTATTTATAAATTTAGGTCCAACCCTTTAGTCCCGATTGGTGGCATGAACCGGGACTAAAGGTAACCCTTTGGTCCCGGTTCATGCCACCAACCGGGACCAATAGTGATGGGCCAGGAGCCAGGACCATTGGTCCCGGTTCGTCCCACCAACCGGGACCAAAAGGTCCGGACGAACCGGGACCAATGGCCCACGTGGCCCGGCCGGCCCCCTGGGCTCACGAACCGGGGCAAATAGCTCCATTGGTCCCGGTTCTGGATTGAACCGGGACTAATGGGCTAAACTGGCCTGGACGAAAGCCCTATTTTCTACTAGTGTACTATGAGAAGTTTGATTCTTTGTGATTGCTTTGAGATATGAAGATGGTGATATTAGAGTCATGCTAATGGAGTAGTTGTGAATTCGAGAGATACTTGTGTTAAAGTTTGTGATTCATGTAGCATGCACGTATGGTGGACCATTATGTGATGAAGTTGGAGCATGATTTATTTATTGATTGTCTTCCTTATGAGTGGAGGTCGGGATCGCGCGATGGTTAACTCCTACCAACCCTTCCCCTAGGAGCATGCGTGTAGTGCTTGGTTTCGATGACTTGTAGATTTTTGCAATAAGTATGTGAGTTCTTTATGACTAATGTTGAGTCTATGGATTATACGCACTCTCACCCTTCCACTATTGCTAGCCTCTCTTGTGTCGCGTAACTTTCACCGGTACCATACACCCACCATTACCTTCCTCAAAACGGCCAGCATACCTACCTATGGCATTTCCATAGCCATTCCGAGATATATTTCCATGCAACTTTCCACCGTTCCGTTTATTATGACACGCTCATCATTGTCATATTGCTTTGCATGATCGTGAAGTTGACATCGTATTTGTGGCAAAGCCACCATTCATAATTCTTTCATACATGTCACTCTTGATTCATTGCACATCCCGGTACACCGCTGGAGGCATTCATATAGAGTCATATTTTGTTCTAAGTATTGAGTTGTAATTCTTGAGTTGTAAGTAAATAAAAGTGTGATGATCTTCATTATTAGAGCATTGTCCCATGTGAGGAAAGGATGATGGAGACTATGATTCCCCCACAAGTTGGAGTGAGACTCCGGACGAAAAAAAAAAGTGGTCATAAAAGAAAGAGAAGGCCCAAAACAAAACAAAAATTAATGAGAGAAAAAGAGAGAAGGGGCAATGCTAATATCCTTTTACCACACTTGTGCTTCAAAGTAGCACCATGATCTTCACAATAGAGAGTCTCGTATGTTGTCACTTTCATATACTAGTGGGAATTTTCATTATAGAACTTGGCTTGTATATTCCAATGATGGTCTTCCTCAAATTTCCCTAGGTCTTCGTGAGCAAGCAAGTTGGATGCACACCCACTTAGTTTCTTTTTGAGCTTTCATACACTTATAGCTCTAGTGCATCCGTTGCATGGCAATCCCTACTCACTCACATTGATATCTATTGATGGTCATCTCCATAGCCCATTTATATGCCTAGTTGATGTGAGACTATCTTCTCCTTTTTGTCTTCTCCACAACCACCATTCTATTCCACTATGGTGCTATGTCCATGGCTCACGCTCATGTATTGTGTGAAAGTTGAAAAAGTTCGAAAATACTAAAGTATGAAACAATTGCTTGGCTGAAACCGGGCTTGTGCATGATTAAATAATTTGTGTGATGAAGATAGAGCATAGCCAGACTATATGATTTTTTAGGGATAGCTTTCTTTAGCCATGTTATTTTGAGAAGACATGATTGCGTTGTTAGTATGCTTGAAGTATTATTTTTTTATGTCAATATTAAACTTTTGTTTTGAATCTTATGGATCTGAATATTCTTGCCACAATAAAGAGAATTACATGGATAAATATGTTAGGTAGCATTCCACATCAAAAATTCTGTTTTATCATTTACCTACTCAAGGACGAGCAGGAATTATGCTTGGGGATGCTTGATACGTCTCCAACGTATCTATAATTTTTTATTGTTCCATGTTATTATATTATCCATCTAGGATGTTTTATATGCATTTATATGCTATTTTATATGATTTTTGGGACTAACTTATTAACCTAGAGCCCAGTGCTAGTTTCTCTTTTTTCCTTGGTTTTAAGTTTTACAATCAAGGAATACCAAATGGAGTCCAATTGACGTGCCAATTTTTGATGATTTTTTATGGACCAAAACAAGCCCCCAGAGTAAAAGAGTTGGTCCAGAAGAGTCACGGGCTGCCCATGAGGGTAGGGGGCGCACCCACCCCCTGGGCGCGCCCCCTATCTCGTGGACGGCTCCGAGACCCCCCTGACATGAGACCTACGCCAAAAATTCCTATAAGTTCCACCGCCGCAAGCCTCTATAGCCACCAAAAACCAATCGGGACCCTGTTCCGGCACCCTGTCGAAGGGGGGATCCCTCACCTGTGGCCATCTTCATCATCCCGGCGCTCTCCATGATGAGGAGGGAGTAGTTCACCCTTGGGGATGAGGGTATGTACCAGTAGCTATGTGTTTGATCTCTCTCTCTCTCTCCTATGTTCTTGATTTGGCACAATCTTGATGTACCGCAAGCTTTGCTATTATAGTTGGATCTTATGATGCTTCTCCCCCTCTACTCTCTTGTAATGGATTGAGTTTTCCCTTTGAAGTTATCTTATCAGATTGAGTCTTTAAGGATTTGAGAACACTTGATGTATGTCTTCCATATGCTTATCTGTGGTGACAATGGGATATTCACGTGATCTACTTGATGTATGTTTTGGTGATCAACTTGCGGGTTTGGTGACCTTGTGAACTTATGCATAGGGGTTGGCACACGTTTTTGTCTTGACTCTCCGGTAGAAACTTTGGGGTACTCTTTGAAGTACTTTGTGTTGGTTGAATAGATGAACCTGAGATTGTGTGATGCATATCATATAATCATGCCAACAGATACTTGAGGTTACATTGGAGTATCTAGGTGACATTAGGGTTTTGGTTGATTTGTGTCTTAAGGTGTTATTCTAGTATGAACTCTATGATAGATCGAACGGAAAGAATAGCTTCGTGTTATTTTACTATGAACTCTTGAATAGATCGATCAGAAAGGATAACTTTGAGGTGGTTTCGTACCCTACAATAATCTCTTCGTTTGTTCTCCGCTATTACTGACTTTGGAGTGACTCTTTGTTGCATGTTGAGGGATAGTTATATGATCCAGTTATGTTATTATTGTTGAGAGAACTTGCACTAGTGAAAGTATGAACCTTAGGCCTTGTTTCCTAGCATTGCAATACCGTTTGTGCTCACTTTTATCATTAGTTACCTTGCTGTTTTTATAATTTCAGATTACAAATACCTTTATCTACCATCCATATTGCACTTGTATCACCATCTCTTCGCTGAACTAGTGCACCTATACAATTTACCATTGTATTGGGTGTGTTGGGGACACAAGAGACTCTTTGTTATTTGGTTGCAGGGTTGTTTGAGAGAGACCATCTTCATCCGACGCCTCCCACGGATTGATAAACCTTAGGTCATCCACTTGAGGGAAATTTGCTACTGTCCTACAAACCTGTACACTTGGAGGTCCAACAACGTCTACAAGAAGAAGGTTGCGGTAGTAGAGATCAATAAGGTAAGTAATCTAAAGACTTACCTTGGGTGCCGGGTTGGATGTGTAGAAAGGGCTCAAGCCCACTTTGCTGCAGTTTGCCAAGTCTTCATGCAGAAGAGACTTCGTCATTTCATTGATGGCGTCGTCAGTTAAACGCACGAAACTATGGCGCAGTGGATCCTTTTTACTGCTCGTGTAAGTGCACATTAAGCCGGTTCGGCGACTCAATGGTTTGATCCGCCATGCAACCCAGCATCGAACCAAGTCAATGTCAGTTAAGTCGTTTCCCAACAGAGCCTTGACCTTGGCAATGGTGGGGGCGAGTTTTTTGCGGTCGGCAGTGGTCAGCTTATCAGGAAGAGGGTGTTTTGAGTCGAGATGCAGGGCACGAAAGCCTGGCAATCGGTTCTCATCAGCCGGAGAAGTGTCCTTATAGTAGAACCATGTCTGGTTCCAATCCTTGGGATGACTCGGCAAGCGAGCATATGGGAAGATAGCGTCTCTCCTTTGCTGAATTGAGATTCCGCCAAGTTCCAGGCTAGGTCCATTTGAATACTTGTTTTGGCGGTTCAAATAAAAGTATTCCTTGAACAGCTCCAAACTGGGCTCGTCTTGAATGTACACCTCACAGAAAACTTGAAAATTGCATATTTTAGACACGGAATTGGGTCCGATATCTTGAGGATGAAGATCAAAGAAATCCATAACATCTCAGAAGAATTTAGAGCTGGGCGGTGAGAAGCCCCGGTTCATGTGATCAGTAAAGACAATGACTTCATCATACTTTGGCTGAGGTTTCTCCTCTTCCGTGTTGGGGGTGCGATAATGCATGACAGTCTTCTCTGGCAAATAGTCGGTTTCCACAAAATCCTGGAGTGTGTTCTCAGTAACAATGGAGGGAACCCAGTTATAGGAAGTGGTTGTCTGCGGAGACATTGTGAAGAAAGAATCCTAAAAAGAAAAAGGACAAGTTTGTCGGTTTAAGTTAAGCTGGAGGAAAAGCACTACCACCCATATTCAGAATGGCGGCCTAAAAAGGGGCCTAATGGTATATGACTAGCTACAGTGGGTTATATAAGCCGCCATGAAGAGATCGATATCCATCAAGAGTAAAGCCTGCTAAAGTGTCGAATCTAGTTACAACTAGTGTTGTAAGCCGCCATGACCATATTGGTTTGAATTAGGAGTAAATCTGCTAAGTGTTGCACAAACAAGTTTTTATAGATGGTAGCAGGTGATTTGGATTTGGCATTCTGTGAGAAAATAAAATAAATCCAAACTAAAGCATTGCAACAACAGAAGAACTGGCGCAAAGGCGAGATTTATACATCTGTGGAGCAAGCTTTGAGATAACAAAAGGAATGGATATATGTTCCGTGTGTCCTAATAAGACATACTCGGATCTAAAAACAAAGGGCTGTCTAGAAGAACTACGAAGAACTATGAAGAAACACGAAGAACTCGAAGAATGTAGAAACCCTAATGCAGATCTGGAGCGTACGAAGGTGAGCACTTAAAGATGCAGCTGAGACTGCGGTGGAGCGTCGGTGTTCTCTGGTCCCGTTTCAGGTTGATGCAGTGGTCGAGGGTGAGGAGGACGGTGAGCTTCGCAGTGACGGTGGAGCTCAAGTGGCAGGTGAGTCGCGAGAGGACGAAGATGAGAAGGAGAAGGGGTAGAATGACATAAGGGACTCCAATCCTATTTATAAGGAGAAGGTTAATAAGTGGGCATGAAAAACGAGGAGACCAAAAAATGGTTATCCAGCTGCTCGAGTGCCTCGATTCTTGTGACAACTATTAAAGATAAGGGTCTGTTAAGATAGGTTGAATAATGTGTAAAATTAATGGCAGGTCACATCATGGCGGGTTACCACAAGCCCAGGAGATGACATCATGGCGGGTTATGAGTTCTCGCACAAATGAAGAAAGGAAGATTTTTCCTAAGTGTTGAAAGATTGACATGAACAAGTTCAAATCAACCTGGGGCCTAATGTTGGGGATATAACTATTAGGTATGACCCGCCCAGGAGGGGCCGGGTTATACCTATGGCGATTCATGATGTGAAGCCCATGAGGATATTGAACATGGCGGTTCACAGGCAAGGGCCCAAGGCCCAAGGGTGACTTAAGGCCCATAGAAGTAAACCTCCATATGTGTAAGACTTGTATTGTAAGGCATGCATAGTTAGTCACCTAGCCGGACACGTTGTCTATGAGCCGGCCGGGACTCCGTGAGCCGCGGGGCGTCAACCTGTGTATATAAAGGGACGACCCGACGGCGGTTCAGGTCAAGAAACAAGAGATCGAAAGCTAGGTCAAGCGTATTCGCTCCCTGGTTATCGAGACATAAGCAATGTCATGTCAAACTGCATTAGGCCTTTACCTTCACCGCAAGGGGCCAAACCAGTATAAACTCTTGTGTCCTTTGTCCCGTTTAACCCCTTTAAGCTAACCTAGTTGCGATGGCTCCACGATTAAGTCCTCACACTAGGACATCTGTCGTGACTATTCCACGACAAGAAAGATAGAGACATGTAATATACGTGAGACGCGTGTGCATATGGATTCTGTACACGTGGAAGGAGAAGAGACAACAGGTTAGATGAGAGAGCTGGAAAAACATGGATGAGAGGGGAAGGATCTTGTGGGTTGAGGGATTGATAATTTTGTGCGGGGGAGAGAGGGATTGGTAATTTTGTGCCGGAGAGAGAGGGTGGGGGGAGGAGTCAGTCAGTCGTTGTCACATCATCCTGCTTCCAAATGGCCCTGCATTCTATAGCATGGTGTGGTCGCCGTCTTCGATCTCCTCAATGGCCTCTTTAAAGATTGAGGTGTTGTGCATGTTGGGGTGCAGAGAAGCACAAGCGAGAGTGGTCGCCATATAACCTTGGATGGGGATGAATTGTGTGCTCGGGGGAGGGTGTGTGTGTGTGTGTGTGTGTGTGTGTGTGTGTGTGTGTGTGCCAGATATTGAGAAAAAACAAACCTATGGAGAGAAATGTGTGTGTATGTGACGCAATGCTACATGCTAAACAGGGTTTTCACGAAGAGATTGTGTGTGCGAGATAGAGAGCGGTGTGCGGGCCTTGAGGTGGGCAGAGTCCGGGTGAGGGTGTCAAAATGTGTGCGTTGATGCATGTGTTAGATGCGATAGTGCGAGGGACGGACGAATCGAGAGAGATGGTTGTTGTGTTACAGATGCTCCTCTCTCTCTCACACACACACACACACACACATACACACACACACAAGTAAAATAGAAGACCGTTCTCTCATGTATACACAATGTATCGGCATCTGTCTATGTCTCACTCATGCATGATCATTTGCACATTCACACCTCTCTATGTCTCTATCACACGCACAACGTCTCCACATTGCCCTTCTTCCACAACACACATATGGACACATACACACGTTCTCTCTCAGTCACACACACAAAATCAGTATTGAAAAAACTAGGGCACACCTAAAACGTCCAAATCAAAATAAACGCAAACTGGAGCTAAATTCAAATATATGGAAATATTGTAGCGTCAAGAACTTTTCCAGGAAAAAAAAGTTGAGTAATATTCGGGGATTGTTGTCACACACACAAAAAGGTTCGGTGGATGTCCTTCGAGCGCGACACGGTGACACACCATTCGATTGACCGCGCGGCCGCGGTTCACGCGCTTGCACAAGATTCCATATTGTGGTTGTGGTAACTAATATAAGTGATGCCTCAGTCTAATGTTTATGTGTACTAGTACGGTTTTCTGTCAAGTTTGACCAACCCTATATAAAACTAAACTAAGCTCCCATACGCGCATTCATCAATATGCCGCCGCCATTGCACATGCCGGCGCCCGCCTGCTCCAGCCAACAATTTCTCGCCCATCACCGCCTTCTCGCCGCCATCCCTTTGCCATGAAGCCAAAGGATCGCCCGCTCATGTCGTATGCAGTCCCTACTCGCAATGTCGCCCTGCTGCCAAGCATGCGAGCAGCTGGTGGAGACGCGTCTATGCATGCAGCGTACAAAGAGGAGGACGAGCGCGTGCTCCATCACATTGGCGAGGAGGAACTAGCGTGTCATTGTGATCTCCACCCGCGCGGAGGAGGCGCGCATGGTGGCTGTCACGGCGGAAGCTGGTTGCGCCCGCGCCGAGCCCGCAAACCGGGTGCGGACGCGGAATCTACCTTCGAGACCTTGAATGCCACGTGGATCCTGCAATCTGAAGGAGCAATTTGGGTCAGTCAACTCTTGTGAGCCGTTGGATGCAATGTGGATGGCTAGAAGGGCTTCTTCAACCTCCGAAATTGATGCACGGTTCATCTTCTCAGCCCGCCACACGCCTAACCGCCTGCCGCCGCCGCCTCGCCCTCCCCTGAACCGCCTGCCACCGCCATGCTCCCCCCACCCCCGCCATTCGATTAACCCTGGGCACGATCCATTTTTTCCGGCGAACTGCATTCCACACCCAACACTCGTAAGATAGATCATGGGGACCCTGCCACCCTAATATAGATACTGGGGTAGCTTCTCTGTCGTCTTCTTCCTTCGCTCCGTCGAACTTCTTTGAAAAATCGAATGACCCAAATTATACTACTAGTATGAACGTATTAAGTACAGTAGGAACATGAAGATACGAGCAGTAGTACCAACTGCAAGAAGAACAGTAGTAAGACATAGTACTAGTACTACTGTAGGTACTAAAGAGTTCAAATAACGAGAAAGAACATAAAGTTCAAATAACGAGAAAGAACATAAACATAGTTCGCCTGGGGGCTCAGCACAACACACCCCTGAAATAAAACTAAGCAACTAGTCCGCTTGACACTTCAGTAGAACCAGCATGAGCAACGGCACTGCCACCTTACTCGAAGTCCGAGTCCACGTCCTCGACTTCGTCCTCATCCATCTTCCTCTTCCTCTTCGCTGACGCTTCTTTGCTTGAACCGGACACTGGGCTCTACTTCTTCATCCAACCCTTGTAGATATTTAAACAAAGGTAGGCATCCATTGCTGCGTACAGGGTGTGATCTTCATCTAATGTCTTGGATTCCCATGCATGATGAAACTCATGGTGAGGTTTCTTCAGTTTAGTGTATGAAGGATCAATCATGGCTGCTGCCAGGGTCAGGATTTAAGGCTGAGAGGAGGACACCAGGCTTGCCTTTTGGAGATCAAAGTGTTGGCCTACAATGAGGCCTATCCGACCCAGGACATCCCTGTCGTTCCTAAAGTCTACAATAATGAATTTCACTCTTTCGTCCTTGAGGAAGTTCTTAAAATCCTAGCACTCAACGTCGACATGTAATATGTGGTAGACCAAGCACACGTTATGTACGCAAACCTGGATCACGGCGGGCTTCTTCTTTTCTGCCTCCTTTAGAATCTTCTATCTTTCCAGGATTGTGGTGTACTCAACATCTAGCCCAGCGACCCACTCATCCTTTGAACCGTTGAACATGCGTAGGAAGCGAGCAAGGCATGCTTTCACCATTGCGGATCCGCGTGTGTAGATGACGATGAACTCATCGCCGGTGATAGCTCTAACCTGGTACTCAGCAGTGACCATGGAGATTTGGGAGGCCATGGATTTTGGAGGAGGGTTAGGAGAAGTTGAACTGGTGTAATGTGAAAGGACGGGACAACTGGGAGCAAACTGTTGTAAGGTACTATACTAATAGAAGACGGGGACGAGTAGGGCGTGCGAATGGCGTGGGGTTGTTGGCTTGCCCAGTGGATAAACGGCTGCAAGCCCCCAAAGAGTTCTCGAGTACTATGCGGGACCCACTAGATGTCATGTCTACTAGACCCATATCGTAGGCTTGATGGTATAACTTCTGCCTGTTCGCATGCCATGCTGGCGCGTGGATGTAACTTCACTTAATTCCGTCAACCGTCGTGCCTCCCATGACCTTCGCCTCCCTCATGTGGTCATGCCCTTTGAGACTTCGACCGGCTATAAATGAGCATTTTTTTTGCCTACTCTGCATGCATGATACTCCCTGTGGTCCTTTTTACTTCCGTCAATTGTTTGCAAAGTGTTTGACCAAATTTATACTAAAAATATCAATATCTACAATACTGATTATAATGAGTATAGAACTACGTTTTATAATTAGTATAAAAATATTGATTTGACATTGTGAATGTTGATACATTTTTCTATAAGTTTGGTCAAAGTAGAGGTACATTGACTTCAGAGAAAACTTAAATGCACAATGCAGACTAGTTCCTCCATCCAGGTGCATGCCATATCCTATGTAGTCATCACAACAAGGTTAGCTATTAGAGTACTACTACCTCACTTCTAGTTTAAAGGGCTCAATTAAAAAATTTCACCTACTCTTAGCAAGATAGAGGCGGTGGAATAGTTTTTGTAGTCTGCAAAAGTACTCAACTAATGTTGTCGTTCTTCACAAAAAAAATGTGTTTACCAATGCATTATCGCATTGCATGCATGCATGAACACTAGTTACTTTAACCCCCCTCTCTTCTTTAATTCTTTGCCACATCAGCATGTTTGCTATTCCCGTGTGCATGATACCAGCTAAGATACCACCATTATGGCCAGCCTTAATCATCGCATGCAATAATTTAGTGCACCATGAAATATGAACATGTGTGAGGCACGTATGTTTTTAATGACTTGAGACTATACCTAGCCCGGCATGCAAGATGACTTATTATGCACCATTCCCCATACCTGCAGAAGCCCATTCATCTCCAAATATTTTCCTCTCCATGTGTGAAAACAATATGCCTCCTAGACTCTCCTTCTCCCTCTAGCGGTCCCACCACTCCACCCCGTGTGGAAAAAATCTGCATGCATGACTCTCCTCCCCCCGCGCTCGTACAATCTGTTGTGACTAGCAATATTTCCACCCCTTCCCTCCCCCGTAATTTATTCCAACAAATATGCCCACGTAGTTGTTACGTTAATCACGCAACATATCTTACGGGATGCTGCTTCAGTTACTTAACAGCAGGTGCACTGGGTCACTGACATATGGGCCCAACAGGGGTCTGGCCCACATGTCAGTGATGCAACTGGACCTGCAGTTAAGTCAGTGCAGATCATTCCATACCTTACACAGGTGTGCCATTGCTCGCTATAAATACTATGCCTCCCATGGCATTCAGAAGAACGCTCATGTTCATCGCTATCTCCTCTCCCTCCCTCTCACGTTGACCACCATGGCATCACCCCTCCCAAGCCCTAGGCGCCCCTCGCTGCACCGTGCAGACGGTCATGCGTCGCCATTCCTCGCCGCCACTAGTCGAGGAGGACGCGTCGGTGTTCCACTCCTCATCGTGACGCGTCGGCGTTTCCAATCTCGCCAGTACGCGCGTCGGAGGACGCGTCGGCTCCCCGCTGCGAGGAGAACGCCGCGCCGGCCGCCGAGCCCCCAGCCTTGAGGAGCTTTGGAAAGAAATGGATGTCGCCGTGTGGGAGGCTTTGCCTCCGGCAGAGCACGCCAAAATAGAGGCGGAGAATAAGGCCGAGGAAGAGAAGCGCACCGTGGGGCAAGCTGCCTGGCAGGTCTATGTCGTGTCCGAGAGAGTCAGGCAAATGGCTCTTTGGCAGAAGGCTCGTGTGAGGGCCGTGAGGGTGGCGGAGGACGCCCGTGCAAAAGCAGTGAGTGCAGTCAGGCCCAAGCGCCTCATCTACGCTTGGCGGTACGTCGACCGGGTGCACGCTTCCAGCGAGGAGGAGTACCTGTTGGCGCCGGATCACCACACCGATGAGATCGTGCTCGCCCGCTGGAAAGCCACCAATCAGCACCTTGCGAGTTGCGAGGCTGAGGAAGAGGCGTTGTGTCGGGCGCTGGGAAACGGCCGCTGTAGGACCTTGAAGTATGTCTAGAGGGGGGGGGTGATTAGACCACATGACCAATTAAAAACTTAACCTTTTCCCAATTTTAGGCTTTGGCAGATTTTAGCTATCTTTGAACAAGTCAAGCAATCTTCACGCAATTCAAGAAAGCATGCAAAGAGTATATAGGCAGCGAAAAATAAAGCATGCAACTTACAAGAATGTAAAGGGAAGGGTTTTGAGAATTAAAACGCAATCGGAGACACGGATGTTTTTGTCGTGGTTCCGATAGGTGGTGCTATCGTACATCCACGTTGATGGAGACTTCAACCCACGAAGGGTAACGGTTGCGTGAGTCCACGGAGGGCTCCACCCATGAAGGGTCCACAAAGAAGCAACCTTGTCTATCCCACCATGGCCGTCGCCCACGAAGGACTTGCCTCACTAGCGGTAGATCTTCACGAAGTAGGCGATCTCCTTGCCCTTACAAACTCCTTGGTTCAACTCCACAATCTTGTTGGAGGCTCCCAAGTGACACCTAGCCAATCTAGGAGACACCACTCTCCAAGAAGTAATAAAGGGTGCATTGATGATGAACTCCTTTCTCTTGTGCTTCAAATGATAGTCTCCCCAACACTCAACTCTCTCTCATAGGATTTGGATCTGGTGGAAAGAAGATTTGAGTGGAAAGCAACTTGGGGAAGGCTAGAGATCAAGATTCATATGGTAGGAATGGAATATCTTGGCCTCAACACATGAGTAGGTGGTTCTCTCTCAGAAATAGTAAGTTGCAAGTGTAAGTTCGTTCTGATGGCTCTCTCCAAGAATGAAGAGGAGGTGGAGGGGTATATATAGCCTCCACACAAAATCTAACCATTACACACAATTTACCAAACTCGGTGGGACCAATTCAACAGACTCGGTCGGACCGATTTAGTAAACCTAATGACCGCTAGGGTTTTCGGTGGGACCGACATGCAACTCGATAAGACCGATATGATTAGGGTTAGGGCATAACCTAATCTCGGTGAGACCGATTACACAAACTCGGTGAGACCGAATTTGGTAATTAGCTGACTAGAGAGTTGGTCAGGTAAACTCGGTGGGACCGATTCGCTCTTTCGGTGAGACTGAAAAGTTATGAAAGGGAAACGGAGAGTTTACATTGCAATCTCGATGGGATCGATCGCTAACTTCGGTTAGACCGAAACGTTACGAAGGGAAACAGAGAGATTACAATCCCATCTCGGTGAGACCGAGATCCCTATCGGTGAGACCGATTTGCCTAGGGTTTGTGGCAGTAGCTATGACATTTGAACTCGGTGGCGCTGGATAGAAAGGATCGGTGTGACCGATTTTGACTTTGGGTTTAGGTCATATGTGGATTTGAGAAAGTAGTGGAGGGTTTTGGAGCATATCACTAAGCACATGAAGCAAGAGGCTCATTAAGCAACACCTCATCCCTCCTTGATAGTATTGGCTTTTCCTATAGACTCAATGTGATCTTGGATCACTAAAATGTAAAATGTAGAGTCTTGAGCTTTTGAGCTTGAGACAATCCTTTGTCCTTGATATTTTGAGGGATCCACTTTCATCATCCATGCCATGCCATTCATTGAGCTTTCCTGAAATATTTGTCTTGGAATAGCATTAGCTCAATGAGCTATATGTTGTTATGAATTACCAAAACCACCTTGGGATAGTTGCACTTTCAGCCGCGCACCAGGGCACTTGTGGTGCGCCGCAAGCGCTCGTGTGAGCATCGTGGCTTTTAGTAGGAGTATAATTTAGTTTCGTAAAGCGGTCTCATTAGTTTTGGGACGCAAATGATAAATCCCGAATGTTCGGAATTATTAGCATCCTTAATTAAGTATGTAAAAGGTAAAGTTTAGAAACCTTGTGTATCCATACGCATTTTGTAAGTACGTGCATATATCACAAACTTTACTATATATTATCACACTACACGTCTCTCTCTATATATGCTTGCAGATTGTGCTACTCCCTCCATCCAGGTGAATAAGTCATCTTTGGTTGTGCACCATGACCAAGAAGGAGGGAAGACTTATACACCTAGACGGAGGGAGTACTACTATTACTTATGTACATGCAAATGCATGTTTTAACATTACGATGCGGTTTTTGTAAAAGTAGAAAAATAGCACTAGTCAAGCTTGTGAAACGATTCAGTCCAAAAAAATGCAAAAATGCTTGGTTGATTGTTTACTTTTAGCGTCCTTCTTTGTGGTTATTTCTCTGTCGTACTTTGTATGGAGTATCTCACTAGTCGGAAAGGCATGCAAATTCCCAAACCGCTTCCTACACCCTGTATCGAATTTTTTGCCTAAGAAGTTGTGTCGTGCAATTGGAATTCCAACTTGAGTACTACTACTAGTAGGAGTACAAGGGGCCAGTTGGTTTAGGCTTCTAGATGAGTAATCCCATTACTACTACCTCCGTCCTAGTTTATTGGTCCCCATTGTAATCTGTGTCAAATTTTGATCATAAATTTAACTAATGAAATGTTTGTGCATGTCACATGCACTAACATTTTATCAGTTAAATCTTTAGTAAAAATTTAGCACAAATTTACAATGGTGATGAATAAACCAGGACGGAGGTACTAGTAGTAGTTTAGAAGCCCAAATAAATGAGCGAGGCGTCTTAATGTTACTCTCCACTGTGACTAGTCTTATGGGAAAAGCTGGGGAAGAGACGGCTTATTTTTTAAGCCGCCAAAAGAATTGGCCCTAGGAGTAGTAGCTAGTGATACTAGGAGTAGTATCTAGGGATCGAGTGTGCGAGATGAACCGGAGAAAGTAAATGCAGAGAGATGAAATGCAAAAAAGATGGAGGAATGTGAGGGTTGCATGTCCGTTTAGTTTACTAGGCCACTTATTACTGGGAGTGGTTGGGTTTTGTGATATGACAGCTTTACTTCCGTGCCACGAGCGGGGTAAGACTCCCGTGCAGCGCCGCCCTCTACACTAGTACTACATCAGTCGTCGTTTATTAGTCCCCCATTGAATTTGACTGAAGATTTAACTAACAAAATGTTAGTGCATGTTAACAAAAACTATATCGTTGGATTCGTATTTGAACATAGTTTTCAATGATATAATTTTAGGCGACATGCATCACCATTTATCGTACTATATATAATGTTAGTTCAACTTTTGGTCGTACTAATCTATAGTAAGGTGCCCGTGCGTTGCACGGAAGGTGAAATGCATTAATCGGAGAGTTGTTTATTTTGACAAAGGATGTGGGGGTCATCTCATGTGTAATGGGTATCGATAGGTTTCTTAGGATACTATTTCATCCCTATAGCTCACAGACATCCGGGTGAAATAGATAAGAAAGTATCTTTTGCAAACAAAAGCGTTCAACTGTTCAACCTGCATCCAAAACTTGTGAAGAAATAACACTTATTGTGCTTTGCAAGAAATGATCTTTAAGAATTAGTTTTTGAGTATCGATTGTTATACATGTTGGCTACACATGACATGGAACTTTCTTATAGTCAATAGTTGGCTATACTATTAAGTATTAACCATGCCCTTATACACCTAGACGGAGGGATTAAATCAGGATGACTTGGAAGGGGGCAGAGGAGATATAAGAAATGGTTCATCGTAAGTCTTTCACCAGTATTGTAGTAAAAATTCATACATGGAAGATTCTAGACTAAACCATAAATGGATACACTTTTATTCATGCACGATACTCCAATAGAGCAAGATCATGCATGGAAGTCTCCACATGCTTAGACAGCGGATTACATTGAGCAAAGACTAATGATCAACATTTAACTTGGTAATGCATATGTCTAGGTGAACCTCCTTGGAGTCCCCGGGCACCGTGTTGGGGGGTAAATCATACCATGCATCTTCCATGTCCACATCGGGAAGGTCTCAGCTCTTCATAGTCCTAGTCAGCATGATGGAGCCGGTGTCGCCGCCCACGTACCTCTGAGGGGTAGTAACAGTGAGCACGCACCCGTACATCGGCCTCGTGTCAGTGTCAGTGTCAGCGGCGTCGCCCCTGACAAACACTTCAGAGACGGGGCGGCGGCCTGCGCGGGCCTCGCCGGTGCCCACGATCAAGAGGAAGACACTTCCATCCTCCTCCGAGACTAGCAGGCGACGGTGATCCTCCAGCGACTCCGGCATGGTGAACGGGTAGCACATCTCGTACTTGATGTTCTTCGCCAAGGGCCAGTCGTGACTGCTGCATGCATCCGGGTGATGCACGATGTCCGCTGGCGAGCCCGAAAACAGCATCGGGCACTCATAGCAGTAGACGAAGGGCTCCTTGGAGGCATAGACCAGGTCGTCCATGAAAAGGGAGTGGCTGTAGGGGACATTGTGCCAGTTGAATATATGAGCAAGTTACTATGAGATTTAATCTTAATAAGCACAAAATAAATCATGACGGCTGAGGGAGTCCTGGATAAGGGAGTATCCGGATAGCCGGACTATATACTTTGGCCGGACTGTTGGACTATGAAGATACAAGATTGAAGACTTTGTCTCGTGTCCGGATGGGACTCTCCTTTGCATGGAAGGCAAGCTTGGCGATTCGGATGATAGATCTCCTTCTCTGTAACTGACTCCGTGTAACCCTAGCCCCCTCCGATGTCCATATAAACCGGAGGGTTTAGTCTGTAGGACAAGAACAATCATAATCATAGACTAGCTTCTAGGGTTTAGCCTCTACGATCTCGTGGTAGATCAACTCTTGTAATACTCATATCATCAAGATCAATCAAGTAGGAAGTAGGGTATTACCTCCATCGAGAGGGCCCGAACCTGGGTAAACATCGTGTCCCCAGCCTCCTGTTACCATTAGCCTTAGACGCACAGTTCGGGACCCCCTACCCGAGATCCGCCGGTTTTGACACCGACATTGGTGCTTTCATTGAGAGTTCCATTGTGTCGTCGCGATAAGGCTTGATGGCTCGTCTCGTTGTCAAGGACAATATCACCTCTGG
This sequence comes from Triticum dicoccoides, assembly GCF_002162155.2. Taxonomy (NCBI): domain Eukaryota; kingdom Viridiplantae; phylum Streptophyta; class Magnoliopsida; order Poales; family Poaceae; genus Triticum; species Triticum dicoccoides. The sequence goes on along the minus strand of NC_041393.1, from coordinate 24,506,635 downwards.
AGGAGCCCTGGCCCTAGGCCAAACTCTCCGGCTGGGCGGCTTCGTCATGACCGCCCGATCGGCTGTCGCGCCGACAATGACTTCTCAGGTCATCAAAAACAGCCTCCACGTCGATTCGGAACTCGCCGAACAAATGGACCCAATGGAGCTCTCCTCCCTTAATGAGCTCTTGGATCGCATCGCCACCCTGGGCGTCGCTACGGACTATGACCGGATCGGGCTTAAACCCGACCAAAGGGAGATTTGTTCTCCGCCAGTCACCCATGAGATAGCGGTAGTGGAAGAGCATCGTACGAATTCTCCCTCTATTTTGAGGACGAACTATGCCCGGGTTTCTGAGCTCTCTGAGTCGGACACCCGCTCGCGGGAGCACATGACCCAAACCCTGAATTCAGAATCGGGAGGCGGGCCGAAGAAATTGGGCAACACCACGGAGCCCGAGCCGTTAAGCTCGGAAGCTTATTTGCCCCTGGGTCCCAGATTGGGTCAGGATTCGGATTCAAAACCACCCAGCCACCCAGATTTATTCAATCTTTCGCATATCAGACAAGAGCCCCAAGAGACAGCACATCATTACTGGGCCAGATTCCTCCTTGTGATAAACAGGGTCAAGGACTGTCGCGTGGAAGACGCAATCTCCCTCTTTTGCAAAAATTGCACGGACAAAGGGATCCTCAACGCTATAAGTCATCGTGACATAGTACACTTCGCTGACTTAGCGGCCATAGTGTAGAAATACTGCGCGATAGAAAGCGCTTGGAAAACCCAAACAAACTTCTAGGACAATTCGGCTCTCACTAAACCCTTCGTCTGAACTAAAAGGGCAAACTCTCATAAGTTACCCGATTCAATTACCAAAAAACCGAAGCCCGATGCAAGGCGTGGAACCGTATTGGAGGAATGGCTCAGCAGGCCATGCAAAATTCACAGCACACCGGATACCACACCAACACATAGCCTTAGAGCATGTTGGATACTCCGGCAGGTAGCAAAGAGCGGCGAGGATCTCCTCATAAACCATACAGCAGAGCAACATCCCGCCGGAAATAACAATACGGTATTGACAGTCTTCGAGACTTTTGCCTCAAATAATAGGCGCAAGCGAGCTCAACGCAGTGTTGCCGAAGTTTGCCACATGGCAACAATAAATCCATGGAGCGACACGGCTATAACTTACAATGCCAGTGACGAACCTCAACTCCGAACAGTCCGGGCACCAGCTGCTTTGGTCCTTAGTCCAATCATGGACGGCTTCCGGCTCACTAAAGTGCTCATGGACGGCGGAAGCGGACTAAACCTCATCTACGAGGAAACCCTTAACAAGATGGAAATTGACAAGAGCCGCATTGAGCAGAGGAGCACGAACTTCAGGGGAATCATCCCTAGTCGGGAGGTGCGATGTGCGGGAAAAATCACACCGGGTGTGGTATTCAGCATGCCGGAGAATTACAGGTCCGAAGAAATTACATTCCAAGTGGCCCCGTTCAGCAGCGGATACCACGCCCTCTTAGGGCGGGACGCATTCACGAGTTTCCAAGCTATACCCCATTACGGGTACATGAAGCTCAAAATGCCCGGGCCCAATGGAATCGTCACTCTAGCTAGTGATCCGGATGTCGCACTCCGCACCGAAAATAAAACTGCTGCACTAGCCCTGGAGGCATTATCAGAAGCCCTCGCGGCCAAAGAACTGACAATGTTGCGAGCCACAGTGGACAGAGACAACGTGATACTCGATAAGCAACCCAAGTCCACCTCTTTCAAACCTGCGGACGAGATAGTCAAATTCGAGGTCCACCCAACGGACCCTACAAAGACAGCTTCCATTGGGACACGGTTGAACCCCACAATAGATGCCGCACTACGAGATTTCCTGTGTAAGAATTGGGATATTTTAGCCTGGCATCCTTCAGACATGTCGGGCATCCCACGCAGGCTGGCCGAACACAGCCTCAATATACTGAAAGGATACAAGCCAGTCAAGCAGACTCTTAGGCGCTTCTTAGAGCCTAAGCGGCAAGCCATGGGAGAAGAGCTAGCCAAGCTACTTGAGGCCAGATTCATCAAAGACATCAAACATCCGGATTGGCTAGCAAACCTGGTAATGGTACCAAAGAAGGACAAAAACCTGGCGCCTATGTGTCGATTTCAAGGACCTCAATAAGGCTTGCCCCAAGGATCCCTTCCCCCTCCCCCGCATTGATCAAATCATCAACGCCACCGCAGGACACGACTCATTGTGTTTCCTCAACGCATACTCTGGATACCATCAAATCAAGATGGAGGAGTCCGACCAAGCCACAACGGCCTTCATTATGCCATACGGCCCCTTCTGTTTCAACACCATGCCTTTTGGGCTCAAAAACACCGGCGCAACTTATCAATGCATGATTCAGACATGCCTGGAAAAACAAATTGGCAAAACAATAGGGGCTTACGTAGATGACGTGGTCATTAAAACAAGACACGTTGAAACTTTAATAGATGACTTGAAGATCATGTTCGACAACCTCCGAACATACGACATCAAGCTCAACCCGGAGAAATGTGCCTTCAGTGTACCCTCCGAGAAATTGCTCGGCTTCATCGTTTCCAATAGAGGAATTGAAGCAAATCCGCCAAAAATCCAAGCTCTGTCACAGTTGGCTATCCCAACAGACCTCAAGCAGATCAAGAAACTAACTAGATGTGTGGCTGCCTTAAGCCACTTTATCGCCCGATTAGGAGAAAAGGCACTAACTCTTTATCGCCTTCTTCGATGCACCGAACACTTCGAGTGGACGGATGCGGCCACGGCCGGACTGGAAGAAATAAAGGCACTCCTGGCCACCAATCCAGTTCTGACCGTGCCAAATACTGGCGAACCCATGCTATTATACATAGCCGCAACACACCAAGTTGTAAGTGAAGTGCTCGTCGTCGAACGAGAAGTAGACGGACACGAGTTCTCGCTCCAAAAGCCGGTATATTACGTGTCCACTGTCCTTACTCCATGCAAATCTCGGTACCCACACTATCAAAAGATAGCGTACGCGATCTTCATGGCATCCCGGAAGCTACGACACTACTTTCAAGAGTGTTCGATTATGGTGGCCTCCGAAGTACCACTCAATGATATAATAAATAACCACGATGCAACGGGCTGAATTGCTAAATGGGCTATCGAGCTCCTTCTGTTCGACATAACCTACAAACCACGGCGGGCCATTAAGTTGCAAGTACTGGCTGACTTTTTCGCCGAATGGACAGAAGCTGAACTCCCTAAAGAGTATGGCGCGTACTCCAATTGGATCATGCACTTCGACGGCTCCAAAATGCTGGCCGGATTGGGAGCGGGTATCATCCTGACATCTCCCACTGGGGACACAGTCCAATACGTACTCCAAATATTATACACAGACTCCAACAATGCAGCCAAATACGAGGCTCTGTTGCATGGTCTTCGGATGGCAGTCTCCATGGGCATCCAAGGCCTCGAAGTGCGTAGGGACTCGAACCTCGCAATACTTCAGATAAATGGAGACTTCGATGACAAAGATCTGAAAATGGCGGCTTATCGTAATGTCGTCCTCAAAATGTCAGCTCGGTTCGAGGGGCTCGAATTCCACCATGTGGTCAGAGAAAATAATCAAGCGGCGGATATCCTCGCCTGCATTGGTGCTAAACGCGACCCCGTCCCATCTAATATCTTCTTGGAAAGGTTGTTCAAGCCGTTCGTGGTATGGGAAGGGGAGTCCGGCAATATTAGTCCGGCTCCGAATACAACCCCAGATTCTGAACCATCTGACGTAATCGGAGGTTCTGCCACCGAAATAACACCTTCGGCCCACGAAATCATGGTTGTCATCGCCCCGTGGACCAAGCCCTTCTTAGCCTACCTAAATAGGCAAGAGCTTCCTGAGGACCAAAATGAGGCACGTTGTATTGTGCAACGTTCTAAGGCCTAGAAAGTCCATGAAGGAGAGCTCTACAAGAAAAGCACTACCGAAGTGCTCCAACGATGCATCTCCGAAGAGGAAGGGCGGCAACTCTTAGCCGAAATCCATTCGGGACTCGGCGGGCACCATGCTGCAGCCCGGGCACTTGTTAGAAAGGCCTTCCGTACATGTTTTTACTAGCCGACAGCCCGGGCAGATGCACAGGACCTTGTCCAACATTGCGTTGGTTGCCAACTCTTCGCCAATAAGAGCCATGTGCCCCCTACCGCTCTCCAAACAATCCCCATAACTTGGCCCTTCGCGGTCTGGGGGCTGGACATGGTCGGACCTCTTAAAGGAGGAAGCCATAAGAAAAAAATACTTATTGGTCATGGTGGACAAGTTCACCAAATGGATAGAAGTCAAACCAGTTAAAACGGACGAATCCGAACCAGTGATAGACTTCATATCATGGGTTGTACACCGTTATGGTGTCCCCCACAGCATCATCACTGACAATGGCTCAAATTTTAAAGCCGAGGAGGTGAAAACTTGGTGCAGCAACATGGGCATCAAGCTCGATTACGCCTCTGTCTATCACCCCCAAACAAACGGTCAAGTCGAACGTGCAAATGGTCTCATCATGAGCGGCATCAAACCCAGACTAGTGCGATCCTTGAAGGAATCAGACACGCATTGGGTCGAGGAGCTAGACTCCGTACTCTGGGGGCTGCGGACCACGCCAAATCGTACCACCGGATACACACCATTTTTTATGGTATACGGCGCAGAAGCAGTTCTACCGTGCGACATAATCCATGACTCACCTCGCGTGCGCATGTACAAAGAGAAGGAAGCCGAACTAGATCGGCAGGACAACTTAGATGCTCTGGAGGAGGAGCGTGACGTTGCAAAAGCCCATTCCGCATTCTATCAGCAACAGGCTTGAAGGTATCAAAGCAGAGAAGTACGGGCCAAAACTTATAACGTTGGCGAAGTAGTTCTACGCCTCCCGGAGAAGAAGAAGGACAAGCTCAAACCCAGGTGGGAGGGTCCCTTCATCATTGATAAAGTTCTCACTGGAGGAGCGTACCGTCTGTGCAACGCATCTGATAATAGACTCGAGCCGAACCCATGGAAAGCGGCCAGACTACGAAGATTCTACGCCTAGTGCCGAACTCGGTGTTCGTCTCCTTACCCCCGCTTCTTCAATTATGTTCTCTTTCTTCCTTTCTCTCCCTCTTTTCCTTTTCACATACAGCCTTAAAAACTGTACGGATGCTTTGATCGCTCCGCCCGCACTATGTGTGCACACTATACCTGGGGGCTTCCTATACGGAAGCTAAATATAACTACTTTAATGGCTTCCTGCCAGCCACATATGCGTTTTCTTTCCATATGTGCCTTTTATTCACCATTATATGCATCGATATGACTTAAGTTCTGGCCATGTGTGGTTGCCTGGCTCTTGTGTTTATGCCCTACATTCCCGTTAATTCGGCTAGGGCATAAGGGGAGCACCTCTGCGATTGTTACTGTCGGTTCAGCCGGATGTGTACCTCAGACTGGGTGAAGCCGAAAGCTAGCGTTCTTAAGGGAATATTCGGTCGGTGAACAAAAGATATTTTCATTTATTGCAACATGAATCCCCAGATGTTTTGTTTCCTACGCTTCTGTTCGTAGTTTGGACATGCACATCGATGCATGCGCACCCAGGTAAAGGAACCCTTAACAGAACTATTCTCTCTGGAAGATGTTTCTTACTATCCATGTAATATAACATAACTAGTTGGGTACTTGTTTGTTCACGCAATTATGACCCCTACGCCTGGTTTCCATGCATATCCCGGTTTTTCATAACTGTGCGGGTACTCGGATACACTCCGGACTGTCGGGTCCGAGGGCTGAAGCGAAAAGGTCCGCCATGACAAATGATTTTTAATCCGGCTAGGGACTACATAGGTCCATTTAATTACGTAGTCACTTGGACTGGCTATATTGTTCCTCTATCCATCCAACAGGTTGTCTAGCCTACAATCCTGTTGGGAATACTTTGCGGCTAACACTACTTGGTCATATACCAGATTTATGGGTATCTCTTGCCCATCCGACCCCACCAGTCCGACTTCGGACATATGGTTTGGGTCAGCCTTGGCGTATCGCGTCTTCACCATGGCCCAAGCTTCCATTGCACCTTGTCGGCAAGCTGATATCTTCCATAATTGGAAGCGCTGCCGTGCTCCTTTGAGCATCTCCACAAGCTCGTTCATGCCTTCTGGCAAGGAAGAAGATGGCCACAAGGCCTGGGCAATACCCTGCATCACCTGCCGAGCTCGATCGTGCAGTTGTGAAAGATCTTGCAGCAAATCACCTGCGGATCCGGGCATCTCCTCTCCAGGACGGCCCGTCAGCATACCTACAGACACAACTCTGTTAACTCGCTTCCTCACCGAACAGTTCCGCAGCTCGTTTAAAGCACTTACTATAAATGCCACGTCGAAGCCTCTTGTTCTCCTTCACGGAGTCAGCAAGCTGAGCCCGAACATCTTCCAGTTCGACACTCAGTCGAATATTGGCGTCTTGGAGATTATGTTTCTCTTGAATAGCCTGCGTCAGCACACACTCGCCCGCCTTCAGCTGACATCGCAGATGTGGCTCATTATCTTCCACAATCTTAGGATTCTCTTCGGGATTGTCTGCAGAATCTTTTGTTAGATTTATAAACCATGCCGAATAAATAAGTGGTATACATCCTTACAAATTTTGTTATCAAGGCAAGTATTACCAGAAGAGGCCTTTTCGGATTCCTCTTGTTCGGCAACAGCGGTGTTCAGCTGGGTCTTACATTCCTCCAGCTCTTGAGATAAATGGGTATTCTTCTCTACAAGAACCTATGCATACAATGATCCTTAAATCAGTTGTGCCAACTGTTTCAAGTCTCAGGGGCTACTACTACACATACGTATCAAATTTTCTTACCCGTATATCCTTCACATACTGGTCCGTTGCTCTGGCAAGTCCATCTTGAGCAGAGCGGATATATGTGTCTCCGGAGTTGAAGGCATTAAATGCCTCTTCGGAAAAAAATACCACCACGGAGTACAGCACGTCAGCGCCGGTGATTCATGGCGCTCTCCACTTTAGAATTTGTGGCGGAAAGCCTATCTGTATCCTCTGCATGAGGACAGTTCGGCGTTGTCCCCACATCAGCCTCCACCCGTGAGCCCGGTTCAGGAATCCGGCTGCTTGAGGCGTGGCCGGCAGGGTCCCCGAATATAGTCCGGCGACTACTCTTTCTGCCAGGACATAATTAAGACCGTCATATCTTGGCAAAGATAATCACGGAGCAATTTTAATTCGTACCTGTGCGCGAGCGTCTCAACCCTAACTGCCTTCCTTTTAAGCCTGCCTTGTCCGGGCGCCCCTTGCTGATGAGCCCCCACGGGTTCCGTGCGGTGTCCTGATTGCCGTTTCTATAAAGATGCAACATGTGTGCGTAAGGTATGGAATAACTAAGGAATCCTTTTCTGAAGTTTGGACCCAGACTTTACTTACATGCGACACAGGAAGCAGTCCGGGATAATCTGCGATGATGGCCACTAAAAAGCCATCACATCTTTCCTGGTAGAATGTCCCGTTGACAAACTCCACGGATATGTCCAGATCTTCTTCAAGTCCGGGGTCGAGGGCCCGGCCAGGATCACTGCAAAAAAATACACTTCCGTGATGATACGTGTTTGTCACAGTAGGTCGCATTTTTTTCATGCATGTACATCCATGACAAATTTATGACAGAATCACGATAGTCATACCTGTGATGTCGTAGAAGTGTTCCATGACATTACCAAAATTATCATCACGGAAGTGTCCACTTCCATGACGATAAATCGCATGTCACAGAAGTGCTTTCGTCAAGGGTGACCGACACATGGCATCCACCGTAACGGAATGCCGTAAAGCTATCGGGTCGGGTTTTGTATCCAATAACCCATTAACAGCCCCGACCAATGGGGATTTTCCACGTGTAAAATCATCATTGGCTGGAGGAAACACGTGTCGGCTCACCGTTGGGACAGATGTCATCCGCTCATTGGACCGAAGGCACCTATGATACGGCAACACGTGGCACGGCCCAACAGAGGCCCATTCCTGTGAAAAGGTCGGCCCATTTGACTTGGTCAAAAGGTGGCGGTCCGGCCCACGAGAAGCTTGTTAATGGCATGTTCGCATATAGCCCATTTACAGCCCGCTAACCCAGGGCCCATTACACCCTATCCGAATTAGGCCCAGTAGCGTCATCTGGGCCGTCCAATATGATTCTAGCCCGTTTTAACTTCCGGCCCATGTGTGGCCCATGACTCCTTTCGGCCCATATGAGGCCCTTTGTAACTCTTGGCCCATTAATGGCCCGTGGTGAAACTGGCCCGTAATGAACGGTGTATCACTTTATACCCATTAACGGCCCGTTATTCCATTGGGTCATTTCCATCCCAAGTTATCTTTTGGCCTTCTCAGGGCCCATTGATTCCTTGGCTCATTTACAGCATTCGGTTACATACGGCCCGTTACTGTCATTTTCTGCTTGTGGGCCAAATTCAGCCCGTCGTTACAGTCCGCCCATTTGTGGACCGTTAATACGTTGGGTCGTTTTCATGTTAAAAAAACCCGTTGGGCTGTTTTCATAGAGTTATCAAATACCGCCTATTAACGGCCTGTTATGGTCCACGAATAGTACGGCCCATGATTGGTGAAATGATGATACGCCCCATAGAAGGCCCATGGATCCTACGGCCCGTATGAGGCCCATGGATAGTACAGCCTGTAGAAGGCCCATGGATCATACGGCCCGTAGAAGGCCCATGGACCCTGCGGCCCATAGAAGGCCCATGGAACCTACGGCCCGTAGAAGGCCCATGGACCCTAAGGCCCGTATAGAAGGTCGATGGATCCTATGGCCGGAAGAAGGCCCATGGATCATATGGCCTGCGGGAGGCCCATGGTTACAACAGTCCATGTGTTGCCATGATTATTTTGGCCTAGTTACCAAAAATAGGCTATTATGGCCACTAGAAAAACACAGAAAAAGAACTGTAGTGACTACAAGCAAACAACAAAACAAGACAATAAGGAAATAAATAAGCAAGCAATTAACGCTAGCCTATTACCGCTATTACACATATTACATCCACTGGGCATCAAAGTTCGCCACCAGTGAAAATATAGGGAACAATGTAGCACATTACATACACTGGCCGTCAAAATTGGCTACCAGTGCAAATAAACGCGGCAGCAAAACACGAGCATAACTGAAACAACTTCAGAAGAGCTCAAGAAACGTTATCCTGGGTATCCACCATGCTGGCAATAAGCTTAGCAAGCTGATTAGCTTTGTCCTGTTTGGCGCTAAAATCCTCCAACGCTTGATGTTGCACCAGAAAGTATGCATCTGAATGCTGCAGGGACTTCCGCATCCCTTCTGCTTCTTGTCGCAGCACAGTCGATCGATGTCTTTCAGCTTGTAGTTGAGACTCAAGAAACCGAACTGATTCAGATAGTGAGTTTGAATAGCTTGTGCAAGCGGTAGTGGGCAGTAACTCGAACACTAAACCAAGATAGGACTTTGGGGTTGTCTCGCTATCTTCAAGATAGTCTTACTTAGCTGTTTTATCAGCTTTGTTGGAGACCAACAAGGATGTGTCACTATCCTGAACCTTATCTGCATTACTTCCTTTACCATTTCTTAATAAGGCACTCTTCCCCAATATTTTGTCAGCATTGTAAGAGAAGAAACAAGCATACACATAACAAGTTTAGCATGTACTAGTATATGAAACTCATTTTGGTGAACCAGTTCATTATTAAGGTGGATAGGATTAAACTACCAAGTCTTCTATTGCCAAGTACTAGTACATAATAAAAGCATCAAACAAACATATATCTATGTCCTATGGTCACTGCATTGTCTTGCCAAATCAAAATAGAGACACGGTTCAAATCATATCAGTTCAAGACAAAGCAGTAGTGAAAGAATACAAAGCGTGGGAAACTCAACAAGATTTCAGATGGGTACCACGGGTCTACATGTACAACAACACTATTGGCTCTGTTGTGATGCTAGTAATGTGCATGATATGAAAGTCAACTGCATACACAATTGAAATTGAAATCAAAAGAGCTATTGATAAGAGCAAACATGTTAAAGAAACATGTGTGAACATACCTGTTGTGCCATTGGAGTTTTGATTGGATCCTTAAATTTAAAAATGAGTTTGTATGAGTAATACAGTGATATAAGAGCAAAGCAATCATAGTTAAAAAAGGCGCGCCTAAGCGAGCGCTTAAGCGCGCCTAGGCTCTAGGCGTTGGCAAAACGCATTGCGCATAACTATGCTTAATCTGTGCATAACTGCGCATAAGCATGCGCTTTGGTCAGTAAAGCGCAAGGCGGTGGCAAAATGCACAATTAACGCCAAGCGCTTTTTTGAACTATGATAGCAATGGAATCTTAAATTAGAACAGTTGTTCTTCAAGTTTAGGTACTTGTTCTACATGAACAGAGTACAGTAAGACGCAAGAATATAATACTTAAAAATAGAAAATGAGCTCATAGACCTTACCACATTCTTGGTTCGGGACCAATATAGAACAAGGCGTTCCCAGTCATCGTCCAGTAAATGTGTCTCAGGAGAACGTAAGGGAATTTGATGAGTTTCTTTGCCGGTGAAGTACGTTTTCTTCAGGTAATTCCGATACTGCCACCAAGCATTCTTGAAGATAGCAGAGGTATTAGCACAGGTTACCTCATCCTGAGTTTCCAAATCGGTCCTCCTCTATAGAGAAAATTGGGAAATTTTGTTGTATTATAACCATCATGGAGGTGGGATGTATGGGACGAAGCAAAGTAATTGCCATGAATAACATTACTTACACATAACTCCTGGAGAAACACCTGCAACTGGAATTTTCCTTCACCTTCAGTATAATATTTCCAGGATGGGAAGATACGCACATAGGATTTAACAACATCAAATGCGATAGATGCTAAACTACGACTAGTTGGTTGTGCTTCCTCCACAGGAATAGGCGTACTAACTGGTGGAGTTGGGGTTTGCCGCGATAGTACTGGCCCTTTGGGCACTGGAGCTGCCTTACTAACTGCTCTTGTTTGGGAGCTCTGTGGTGGGTTGTGCTTCCTCCACAGGAATAGGCATACTAACTGGTGGAGTTGGGGTTTGCCGTGATAGTACTGGCCCTTTGGGCACTGGAGCTGCCTTACTAACTGCTGTTGTTTGGGAGCTCTGTGGTGGAGATGGTGCTGTGTCAACAGGAACTGGGTTACTATCGGCTGGGGTTGGGGTTAGATTGGGTGAAGCTGGTTCTCTGTCCATCGCAGTAGGGGTACAATCTGCGAGAGTTTGGGTTATGTGTGGTAGGGCTGGTTCTTGTGCATGTACAACCAGGGTGCTATCTCCACTAAGAGGTAGCACAGTTTTATTTGAAGACCGTGTTTTTAGTCCGCTAGATACTTGCATCACCCGCTCCAATTCAAATGGCTGATAAACAGGAAACATAGTTGAATGTACAGACATTGTATGAGAGACAAATGCAATAGATAGTGTGGAAAAAAGAGGGCATGAAATAGTTGGCATGTATATTGTTTAACTAAAACGGATAGCATGACATAATTTCACATATATGATGTCTATCTAAACTGGATAGCATAGCATAACATAATTCAAAGATATGATGAGTAACTAAATAGGATCGCATGACATAATTCACCTACATATTATCTAAGTAATCAGGATCGCATCATTTAATTCACATATGTGATTTATATGTTAAACATAGGGCATTTGATATGATGTCTGAACTAAGAACATGGTGTTGAATATTGTGTATATGATGCCTAAACTATGCAATGCAAGACACCGTATGCATGATATGAGCAGTATAACCATGCCAAGTTAGAGCATACACCTCAGTGGAGGAATAGGACTCGTCATATGTCTCTGAATCCATCTCTGAGGAGCTATCGGACCCAACAAGAGATCTGATTTGATAGGTAGCACTGTCTGCTCTGAAGGCCTTGTTTTCACTCCAGATTTTTCCATCTCCCACCCAAATGGTTGATTCACAGGAAGAGTAGTTTAATGTACAAACATTGTCAACAAATGGAAATGTAATGAAGAAAAGGATGGGCAAGATATAATTCAAATATATGATGCCTGGTTAAACAGGATGGCATTGCACATTTCACATATATTATGGCTGGCTAAAAGACATGAGGCTGCATAATTCCCATATATGATATAGAAACTAAACAGGTGGCATTACAGAACATGTCTAAACTAAGCAGATGACATATATGATGTCAAAAGTAGGCACCGCAAGGCAACATATGCATGATATGACTAACATCATCGTGCCAAGGTAGAGCACCTTGGGGGTAAATAGGAGTGGTCAGCGGCGTCTGAATCCGCCTCAGAACAGATATCTTCCTCTGGATTACAATCTGGAGAGGGGTGGGGAGGGTTTGCCATTGAACCCACCATGGAGCAATGTCTGCATGACATTGTATTGTCGCGCAAAACTCTTCTCTTTTTCTCTACATGTTCAGCATGACTGTGTACAATATCTGACATGCATACGAAAAAATATGGTGAGATTATGTAAGGAGAGCATGCAGAAATTTAGAGTGATGGTAACAACCAGTGGATGGATCCAAAAATAATGATAGCGGGCTGATGATTGCTTTAAATTGATAAAAAGACAGATGATGATTGCTTTACTATTTGTTTCCCACCCAAGATGAACAACATAAGCATACCCTAGGTGAACCAGAAATTAGACAGATGTACTATTCATTGCTGCCTCGAGATGTGCCCCACAACTAATTTAGAACTCAAGTTTGAACATTAATTTGGACCTGACTTGGGAGTCCAAGAGCTGAACAGGATGATAAATTACCAGGTAAGTTTAAGCAATGCATAACATAAGCAGAAACAAAAGAGTGCGACCTCTCTTGTGGACCCGTGTACTCCTCAGGTTCATCTGTTGAGTCAATGATGGTGATACCGTTGCGGTGGGTGCCGGCGGCAGGGAAGGAGATCTGAGGCGGCGAAAGACGGTCAGGAGTCGTGATGTCTGGTTTGGTGGATGCTTCTGTCGATGGAGCAGCTCAGGTGAGGTGGACGACGTCGCGGCAGGAGTAGGACAAACCACACAAAGTTACCTTCGACACGTACCTGTAACTAAAGTAATTCTGTAAGGGCTCATTTGGCTTGCATGATCCTTAAAACGTAGGGATAGGAAAAACACCGGAATAGGATAGAAAAATGCACATGGTAAACAGAGCATTTGTAAACACAGGATTTCTGTCAACTTGGGTGTTTGGTTTACAGGAATTGGAAGAGCAGAGGAATGCAAAGAAACATGGCCAAAATAAAGTGAAACAATATGGAAGTGTGTACAGTTAGAATGTTATTCTGGCACTAATGCACTTGGTCTTGTTTTCATGCATAGGATTTTGAAAAGTAGGTGCAGGTGCATGTTTTGCTTCATTCCTTTCAACAAAATGCATGAATAATTGAATAGTGGAGTGCCATTGGAAAATTCCCTATTGCTATGTTTTTACGTTGAACCAAAATAGCCCTAATGGATCGATGTGAATGTATAGTAATAAGTGATGCAACAAGTGTACAACCTCTTTGTCGTAGCCTGTCGACCTCAACATCATTGGCTTGGTCACTGAAGCAGTTAAGACAGAGGTGGTTGTCGGAGGTCTGGAGGAAGATCTGAGGAATCTATAGATGGTGTACAGGGCACTGCTCTATTGTGATGGATCGTTCTGTCGTTGGAGCAGCTTCGGTGAGCCGTAAGACGTCGAGGCTGAAGCAGCACAAGACAGACATCGTCAATCTCAAGTGGGATTCTAATAGCATCTCCAATAGATGATGTAAAATGGATGTAAAATTAACATCACCAAAAACCACCTGACTACAACAGGTGAGGTAAAAACTGTTGACTCTGAACTTAACTGTCGAAACTGAAATTTATTGTGGAATCTGAATGCTACTGTCGAAACTGAACGCAATGGTAGCAGAGAGGCACTTGACATGTAGTTTAGGGAGGGCCTGCAGTTCATCTTCAACCTGCACCCCCCTGAGCCGCCAGCCACCACCGGCCGAACCGCCGGCCCCAGCGCCGCCCCAAAACAACTCGCCACCGCCGCCCTGGCCAGCCCTCTAGCCCCCCCCCCCACCCTGAACCCTAATATAGATAGTGGGGTACCTCTCCGGCGAGCCCCCGTCCCGCTGCGGGTGGTTCTTCCTTAACTCCGGCGAGCCCCCCCAACCCCTGAAAATCGACTGACCCAAAAGTCGATTCAGTCGACTGAAGTGTGGCTTAATCGGAGTAGAGCAGCAGCACGAGCGAGGGGGAGAGCAGCAGCAGCAGCTGGGCGAATGAGCGATCGCGCGAGAGCCGGAGCAACAGCAGCAGCGCGAGCGAGCGAGCGAGAGCCGGACCACCAGCAGCAGATCCGGCTGGTATGGACACCGCCGTCGAATGGGCCTCGCATTGGGGAAGAGCCGCCATGGAGATGTCGCCCGCGGCGCCGGCTTCAAGGTAGCCGCTCCATGGGGGTGCGGGATGGAGCACCGTCGGCGCCGGGAGGTCGAGTTAAGGAGAAGGTGTGATGCGATGAGTGTACAACCTCTTTGGTGGCGTCGAGTAGGCCTCGGCTTCGTCCGAGGAGTCGGTGAGGATGTTGCGGTTCCGGTGGAGCAGGTTAAGGCGATGTTGTGGGAATGGAGCAGCCGTGATAGACGAGGCGATCGTCGGAGTAGCTCCTTGGAGGTGGAGGACGGGGCGGCTGAACCGGCGGGACGGCGAGATGGACGACGGATCCTCATCCGGGGAGGTGTACGAGGGACGTCGAGCTATTGCAGTGGATGACATTGTCGGGGAAGAGGCTCTGGCTGGGCAGCGGTAACGTGGCGGACGGAGGAGGGTGGGGTCTCGCGGCTGGAGTAGAGAGGTCATGGCGACCTGGGATTTTGAATGGCGAAAAGGGGGCGATGGGAGGGGGTGAAGCATGACTTAGGGACGTGCTTGTCCAAAATGTAGGGTGTGTTACAAAAGTACCCCCCCCCCCACACACCGATTTGAACTAGCGGCCCTTTCAGCTCAGGGTTAGAAGGGGGATTTCGCGTATCGGGATTTGGCAGCTGGAGGGAGTTTTCGCGTGCGTTGTAATTTCAGGATAGCAAGGCGCGGGCTGTGAAGGCGCCAGTTTTGAGAGCACGATATCTGAATTTTCGGGATATAACAAGACACGGGTTGAATTTTAGGGACAAGCCTAACATGTTGTAATACTGTACTTGTACGTACCAAATCAATTCGCACTTCTCTCAACCAAAAAGAAAACAAAAAAAAATAAAACTATTCACACCACACAAAGAGAGAGTCTTGCCCCGTTTTACTATACAAATTCTATTCAAAGCTACTCCCTCCTAACATCTATATAGGGCCTAATGATTTTTTTTGATGCTAACTTTGACCAAATATTAGAGCAATGATATATGACATGCAACTTACACAAAGCACACCGTTAAATTCGTCCGTCAAAGGTTCTTTCAATGATATAAGTTTCACATTGTGCATGTCACGTACTATTAATCTTGTTAATAGTCAAAGGCGGTCTTAAAAATCTCATTACGCCCTATATAGATGGAAGGAGGGAGTATGAATACATGTTATGTCCGATTAAATTTTTTCGCTTGCTGTATAATGCATGTAACCTACTCATACCAACATTTTAGTGCATTCCAAATGTCTATACTACTGCTGCAATTCGAACTAAATTTGAATTCATTTCTCTATTTCAATGAGAATCTACAATCATGATTGTTGCCAACTTCAACCATCATTCGTGTATTAACTTAATAACACACCACATGATTACTATAGAGATAGATATGAACTATGTGTACTACATGAACTCGAATTCTATTTTTCGAATACACTTGATGTTGATTCCAAATAATAGTACATTTGATGTACTAACTATATATTCATAATCTAAACCATATTCCATATGTACACCGTGTTTATCACAGAAAGTATAGTGCCCCGCCCCCTACATTATGACAAGTATTTAGACCTGAGCTGCAAAAGCCACACATTAGCCCAAATTATAATCAATGTTCTACATTATGATATCTTCTTCAAGTATCCGTATCCACTTTTTTATAATGAATTATGATCTTTGTTCGTCTTTTACACCTTCACGATCCTCTTCTATTTGTAGCTAGCTAGCACTAACTTTCTATCGTGCATGCACACGCCCGCCCCCCTCACACACCCTTAGCGTCCCCTCCATCGCGCACGTTCATTATTTCTCTTTAGGTCGTCCACCAACGGTGTGTGTAGGCCCCCGGCTCCTTCTTTCTGGCACACACCAGTCGATATATCTCTCTAGCCAAGTGTGCCTACAACAAACACATATATACTTCCCCTCTTCTCTTCTCACTGTCCATGCCCCCATATGTCCAATACGATTCCACGCAGGTGCACACTCCCACCCCTCTTTTCATTTATCACATGCTCGCACACTCCTCCCCCCTCGACATGGTAGGCCTCTCGCACCACCTCCTAGCCACACCCTCTCCCCATGTCTGCCTCTCTGGACCTTATTTTCTTCTAACACATGCAGGCATGTATATGCACTGATCTCCCTACATATAGCCAGGTCGACTATAATTCGTTTTCACCAAGCACCGATACACTTACCTCGCTAGTTATGTCTCTCCTTTTCTCAGACACATGACGGTTGATCTTCCTATGTAGTTGCGCATGCTTACCACAACCATATATTCTCCCCTCATCATCCTTGAATACCTCCCGACCCGTCTCTCACATGCACGTGCATAGACAGACAGACATCCCCCTCCCTCTCTTATTGATATTGCACTCATACCCTCCGTTTGTCTAGGAGGCCTCTCCCACCATTTGTGAGACGCCACTCCACCACCAACCCTCCGACGCTCTACCTTTGTATTTTTCCCAACCTTATTCCTCTGCTACACATATCCATGGATGTCGATCGATCTCCCTCAATACATAGCTAGGTCTCTCTCCTTTCCCACACATATACTAGTTGAATGGTCTCTACCCCCTCCCCCCCACACACACACACCGATAGTCGAACATTGTAGGTAGGTATCCATGCCACGGAGAAGAACTACACCTCTGCCCTCTCAAATTCCAGTAGGCCAGCCGCCCTGTATCTTTGACGTGGGCAAAGACAAATTCGATGGCACTCTTTATCGATTGCGCAGCCACACACTTCATCCCTATTTTCAATTCTATCTATATCTCACGTCCATGACTCTGTTTCACACACATTGCATATGTTACGGTTTTCTGACTGAGATATCATCAACAGATTGCCTATGTTTCGCACAAACCATCTCTCTCACACCCACCCACGTATGTACCTGCACCTAAAGAAGAAGTGCACGCAGGACGCACGTACTCACGTCTCGTTCCCGACCACACCCACGCGGGTACATGGTGGAGTTCATTTCTATACGAAAAGGCAGCCCACGTGATAATTTGACGCCTGTAGCGGTTGTTTACTCGAAGGAGGGTCGGGTACCATGCCTAGAATATAAAACGATTACCATGGGGAAAATGGAAAAATGGGTTTGTCTCTCGTCACACCATCTCACACAAGGCCACCGTAGCCTCTCTCTCTCAGCGTTGGTCAGTGATCCGGCCGCATCCCGTCCGTCGGCGGAAAGGGAGGATGTGCATCATCTCTGTGTTCGACGGCGTTGAGGCAGCTCGTCCCGATCTGCGGTACCCACCGTTCTCTCTAACCAAGCTCCAGCGCGGTAGGGCCTTCGTTACTTGCTCGCTACCGCAGTATGGGCAGATCCCGGCCGCCGGCGCCCTCCTAGTAACATCCTGACGACCCTCAGGTACAGCTTCCTCCGGCCTTGCTCCACTACCCATCTTCCCACGTTGCTGCATGTGGATCTTCTTTAGTTGTTTGCTTAAATCGTATCTCGGCCAGCATACTTTCCATCTTGCAATCTCGTCCTCAAACCATTTTTGATAAACCACCATGTGCTATCTTTCCCTTTTTATATGGAACATGCTTCTTTTTTGTCGGTGTATGTGTCTTCAACTCGTGTTATTGGGCAGTAATTGTTTCCTTTCGACCTCCTTTTGCAAACAGGGCTATCCATTTTCACCTCGTTGCTATTGCAACCTTTTGGTGTACTGCACAAATCACTTTTCTGAAGAGTGTTTTGTGCAGTTCCGCCAAAACGTCACACGTGCAACATTTTTACATTTCTGTGGGACTGCGGAAAGGGAGATTGGTTTTGCTATCCTCCTCATCCAACTCCGTGCCTAATCTTCTCCAACAAGAAGTTTAGTCCTAAAGAGAGATCGTAGAGGTGATCGGCTTCTATTTAAGTGTGTTATGTTTCATCATGTAGTTCCACTATTATTGTAATCACACTGACTGAATATCTTTGCAAATAGGGATGGTCTCGTCGATTTTAGTGGAGCTACACAAAAGGATTGGATTGTGGTGTCCTTCATACACCTCTTTTTTGGCTACAGAGCTGGGTGAAACTAGCTGCCAAGCAATGAACACTGTGCCAAGGAAATGGAGCCATGCCTACGAACAACATCGATCAATTATTTATTTTTTATTTATGTGTACACCTTCTCACAACTTTGTCTTCAGTTGTGATGTGAATATTGGCGCTGATCTGCGAACCATTGAGATGCATTAGCCATGGTAGTTTCATTTGTATTTGATGGAATGTTGTAACGAGATAATCTCGAGGCAAGACACATGAATCCTAAGTTGAAACCTTTTTTTCCTGCGGGAACCAAAGTTGAAACCTTCATAGCATCACAGTACAATTTAATCAAAATTATGCGTACATATAAACAAATCTTGAAGGATTGATAGCAATGCCAGAAACAATTCAACTTCGTTCCGCCGATATGTTGGACATCCTTCATCCGGCTCCACCTGCCATGCAGCAATATTGAGTGCACAACACAACTTCAAGGAAAGATTCACCCCGGTCGTTGTGCCGCAGTAGTAATGACTAGTGAGCAGTCAAATCACAGAGCCCCACCTTCGCCACAGTAAGTTGCTCGGACGAAGCAACCATCATTTCTCTGTTCCATGAATCCGCTGGTACTCCCATATTCCCACAGTAATAAGTTGCTCGGGCGAATCAACCATCACTATATCCGCTCACATGTGATGACCACACGAGCTATCCATTCAGACTGCATGTTAAAAAAATAAAGGTTGATAACTAATGTGGCAAACTTCCAAAAAAAATGCGGCACCTCGGGCCAACACGGCCAGATCGCATTTTACACGAGAAATTACACACCATGTTTCGTTGACATGTGGTCCCGTTCCAACATATCAGTGAGACGACGGCGAGTAGTAGGAGTATTTCCGAACGGACGTGTAGGTCGGGGCGCCTCTTCGTGAACCGTGGCAAACTGGCAACCGTCCACCGACTCTTCGCCTTTCCCTCTCGATTTGGAACTGTTGTCGCACGCTCTTCCTCTCCCTCCTCCATTTTCCTTTAGCCCTTCACGCTTTCTTCTGCCATTGTTCGATCGTCTTCTCCATGGAGGGAACAGGTCGGAAACGACCCAGCTATTCTTGCCCTGATCTGAAAGATGACATGGTGGAGCAACTCATTGATCGGTGTGACATCATCACCTCGGCTAGCATGGCAGGTTCGTTCAAGCCCATTCTCGACTCAACTAATAACATCATTACAAGGAACCCAAGAGTCAAGGAGCGGTTTGATCTCCCCTATCTTCTTCACCGTGACCCTGATGACTGGCGCCGACACGACGGAGGCCTCGCCCTGTGCAAGTTGATGCCGCTTGATAATGGTACGTATGATGTTAAGATGCCATCACTTGAGGGCAAGGCTTGGGCAGGCGCAAATGGAGATTGGGTTGTTTACATTGGGTCCAACTGCGAGTGGGAACTTGTGAATGTGTACACTCGTGACCGGGTTCCACTTCCAAAAATCTCAGCAGACTGCCCAGAGGTTGAGCACACCGGTATTGTACGCACGTTCAATACGATCATAGTGACTGTCTTCTACGCAAGATAGCAATTTGTGGAGTTCCCAACCGCTCTTGGAATTACAACAACTATGAAGTTGTTGCTATCTTCGACAAGCTTGTTGTCGTCCTTGGTGGTTTGACTCGATGGATATTGCTCCAAAATCAGTTTCTATACACGGATGAGTACTGTGATGCAATTCAATACGAGGGCCTTGTGTTTGCTGCCACCACTCGTGGCACTGTTTTTGCATGGAATCCTTATGCTTTCGGTACGTTTGTCTTCCACCATAATTATAATTGTTTCATCCACATGCATGCGGGTTAGCAAGTTTCCCTTTACTAATTAACCTTCTTCTTGTGTTTCCAAGGTCCTGTGAATATTCCACCACCCATACTTGAAAAAATTAATAACCAAGGGGGAGATGACGATGGTGATGATCACGAGCATGAGGACGAGCAGCGCCCATATACTTTGTGGCGCCTGGCGACTAATTCCGATGGATCACCTCTTCTTGTGTGTATACAGCCCACTAATGATGTTACTGCTAAGGAAGCAGGTGTAGTCTCCCATGGTCGCACTCTCCGGACCTATTCCAACACACGTTGCATGGTATTCGGTGTGGATACTAGTGTGCTAGTGCCAACTCCTTCTCCCTGGTACAGAGTTGATAGTCTTGGAGAAAACTCGCTCTTCCTTGGACAAAACTATCCAATGATGGTGAATGGCGATCCAACTGCTGTTGACACAACATTACTACCATTTATGAGAAGTAACTGTGTCTATACCTCGGACATTTGGGTGGTTCCCTACCCTGGTACTGATGTAGTAGGCCGCTTCAGCCTGGATGGTCAGTCCTGTGTTGGTCTCGAGATCGACAATAGATGGCCCGTCCCAGAGAATCACTTGTGGTTCAAAGCAAGCGTTTCCAACACCGAGGAATGGTTGAGTTGAAGTTCATTTCATTGCTTGTTATTTGTTGTGTGGTGAAAACTTTAGTATTTATAATGTATCCTCATTGTCGATGTGGGTTGATGACCTGTTGTATGTAATAAAATAATATGCCTGTGATAAACTTACTAAATTAATGAATGGCTTTCGAGTTTCTTCTGTGAGTGAATGGTGCGACGAGGCAAAAAAATATTTTCCGAATACATAATTGTAAGTGCATTGCAACAGGTTATCGGATGAGGCCAATCAACAATAGTAGTACACTATTTGAACTAGCTTCACATGCTTCGCCAGTCGTGCGGGTGTTTTTACTGTAGCCATATTGTACGTAACCAGCACCTCGAATCCTCGATACTAGAACTATATAGTAAGTAGTAGGAGTAGTAGGGTGTTATGGGCCAGAACAAGCATTCACGTCCAGGAGTACGGCACACGCCACCAGCATGACTTCCATCTGACACCATATTTTTTGGAGTCCGTGCTAGAGCAATCTCTTCAACCTCATCGTTTCTCTAACTCAGCCATCGCGCGGCGGGCAAGGTGGGGGCTTGCCGATAGTCGGTTTCCTCAACTGCGGTCCCACTTGTAAGGCCAACTCCAACGCTCTATCAATATATGGATGTATTCTTCTTCCCAATAGAAAAACTTGCATCCATTCTACTACCTCCGTTGCACAATACATGCCTTCTATTTGTCAAAATATATGTGTATCTAGACATGTTTTAGTATATAGGTACATCCATTTTTGGAAAAATGGAAGTCAAGTATTTTGGAATGGAGGGAGTACACAATAAAAAATTTAAGTTAGCCCAACTAGTCTAATCCGAGAGCACAACCGAAGATTTTGTCGGGTTCTTCCTCCTTTTGCCGACACGTGGGACATCCAGCATCCAGGTCGTGTCATGAAAGAAAATAGAGTGGTAGTTGAAGCCACGAGATGTGCATCTTGGGTTAAACTGTAAATAGAATCTTACTACTCTTGAGTCTTGAGTAACTCCAAAAACGGTCACCGAAGATCTTTATTGGATTTGTTTTTCATCACCAGCACGTCAAGGTGAAAGATGTGCAGGTTCAGTGGGTCCTCTTGCGTTTTCACTAACATGTGGGGCCACATGTGAGCAAACAGACGATGGGCTCAACACGTCCGCTTGCTGGCTGAGAAGAGAGATAGAGGAGGGCTGAGCACGGACTACAAGAAATTTGTTCTACGTAACCAGCACCTTGATATTCGCATGTGGTTGTTTCTAGAATAAAAAAAAGGAGGTACCCCTACTTATGTTACTCCCACTACGCCTAGCCTAAGGTTAGTAGGTGACCTTGCGCTTGGCTCTTCGCCTCTTCTGGAAGTCGATGGTTCTACAGTAGTGCTTCTCGCAATCTGACACCAAATGAACTGTTGCACGTCCACTGCTTGTAAGCAAAAGTTTCTCCTCGTGCTACGAGCCACCGTGCACGCGTTGGTGAGGGAGAAGGCGAAATCAAGCTTCTCGTCGTTCTGCGAGTTGACGGGACACATCAAAGTTATTTACTAGTAGTACGTACTCTCTCCAAAAAAGGGCTGACCATGTCATTGCTACCATCCCGTGCTCCGTCGTTGAGTATGTGCACTATTCACGTTCCATCGAGGAGAAAATATTGCGTAGGTGCCATCGAAGTGCACG